>NC_057798.1:246922815-246925318 GCF_018294505.1 Triticum aestivum
GTATAACTTGTACTCCTGTCATTTTGCTACATCATGCATATGATTTTTTTTTGAAACATGTGCCTGAATTAACATTTTATAATACTATGAATTTTTCTGAGTTTACAAGTGCACAAACTAGTGATGGGGTTCATGTGAACTTATGTTCGGTTTTACCAAAATTTGCGGTCCCTAGCACTCTTGTAGGATAAATAGGCTATTAGTGAATTTGTTATAGGATATCGATAACGGGGCTAATATTTCCTTTTATGTATTGTGGTACAGCCTGATATATCCTCCAGTAGCTCCGTTTGGTCATGATGACACCTTCCCTGCTCCTGGTGCTGGCTTCTACCCTCACAGGTCTGTCTCCTACCATCATGTACATGTAAAAACATTGACAGACCAGTACTTCCACACATAATTAACCATGTGTCTTATTGTTTGCAGTGGTGGGCCGGGTGGTAGTATGCACGTTGGTAATATGTTGTCAACTGAATATCTTTTGAATCTCTTTACATTTATACCTCTATACTGTCCAACTTACAACCTATTTGATTACTACAGGCCCAAATGATCCACGCTTCTTTCCTTCAAATCCTTTTCCTGCTCCTTTTGGTGGCCCTGGGTATGTTCAGTTCTCCTATTTAATTGAAGTATTTGTTTTGTCATGTCTGCTGCTGTCATAAACGGAATCAATATTTCATAACAGGAGTGTTCCACCTGGTGTCCGTTACGATCCAATCGGCCCGCCCGATGTTCCAGGATTTGAACCATCTCGCTTTGTGAGGTAAGTTAGTTATTCTTAACATGTTTGTTAGACCCACATTATATGCTTGACACCCGGCAAGGCTCAAGATGGCCTGTTATTGTACTTGATTAGGTTTGTTATCTCAAGGAAGAAACAAACCATTCTGTGTGATTCAATCAAGATGTTAAAATAATATTGAATCTCAAAAACATATCCTGTGGTAGATATGATTTTCAGAATGAAGAGGAAACTTCTCTACACTGGCATCCAGTAGCGCAGCATTCGTTATAATTTCTACTTACGTCATGGAAGTCATTGAACACAGTTCACTATATACCATATAATGGAAACTGCCATGCTTATTTCTACTTGGAACAGCTGATGCCAACTACCTGATTTTCTGCTCACGCAGGCGTTCGAGGCATCCAGGTGGAAGCACTCACCCAGACCTCGAGTTCTTCCAGCAAGGCCCAGACTTCTGAGACTCGGCTTCATGCCACCTGCACCCTGCGCTGAATGACTCTGCTTTGTTTGTGCTGCGCTCATGAACTTTTTTTCAGTAGACCCTGCTTGGGAAGTTGGAAACATGAATGTAAACTTTTGTATTTACCTTCCAGACAATGCTTTGTGACGGTTGACTGTACAATTGTATATAGACCTGTCTTCGTATCCCTCTGTGCTTCTTACCTAAACTATTGGTGCGACTACCAACATCTGCAATGTCTGCCTCGTAGTTATCCAGTAGCCCCAAAATTTGCTCGCAGTTTCTCCGTATGCAGTATCACCGCAAAATGTTCCTCTGTATCTACGGGCGCTCCAAGCGAAATCTTGTTTTAATATATATATATATACTGCATCCGTCCTACAATAACTTACTTCATAACCCCGCTTATGCTCTATTTTATTTGCAAGAACTGTACTTTTCATGTCTGCATATTTAAATTGGGAAAATTAGGATGCTGCTAGGCAGCGGTGGACCGATTGATCCCCTCGCGAGCCGTTGTTCCCTTTGCCCACTTGAGTATACATGCACGAGGGAGAGAGAGAGAGCAGCAATAGGGGTGCAGGCTGGCGTCCTGCAAAGGCCCCACGTATTAGCACAAAAGTAGCCAAACATAACCATAGCCAGCTACAACAAAGGGTATCTCCAATGTTGTAATTTTTATTTTGCATTCATCCGCGGATACGGATGCGAAAAGCAGCCATTCAACGCAGCCCGCATAAATTTCAATTACTTCATGAACCAACCAGACGAAATTCGTGCAAACATGACGGATTTCATACAGACCGGACGACGTTCATGCAAACACGGTGGATTTTCTTTAGACTTCAAACAGTTAAAACAAAACAAAACCGTTCCGACCCGACCCTAAAGCCCTATCATATGGCGGCGTCCGGTGTCCAAGCCCTTGTCGTCCTCCATCTGCCGTTTCCATCTTCCGTGCCCTACTCATCCTCGGAGGTCCACGATGGAAATGGTGGCGCCCGTGCTGTCGTCGTTTGACAGGCCACCTGATAGTTCATCGGCGGCGCATAGGAGGCGCAGTTGGCGTTGTTCTCGGCTGCGATTGCCTGCACCTGCGCCTCCGTGACGACCGCTTCGTGGCGAGCGGCGGCTTTAGAGCACGGACGGCCTCGTAGATTGCACGCTGCTCCGCGACGAAGTTGGGGTTCGCGCAACCATGGCCGCTACGGCCTCCTCGCTCACGCGCTTGCCGTCGACCTGGCCTTCCGTCGGCCGGTGCTGCTATAACCGAAAGAGTAGAAGGTAAC
>NC_057798.1:247225649-247464896 GCF_018294505.1 Triticum aestivum
GAAGTGGCTCTTATATGCATTATTGTTGATTTAACAAAGAGCCCATTATTGTTTTATCTCCTGTGTATTAAATGCTTGCAGATTCCAGCTTGGTCCAATTGCACGTGCACTTTTATTATTATCCACACTGTTCGGTCGTGCGAGTGAAAGGCAATAATGACGATATGTTATGGACTGGTTGAGATGAGAAAAGTTGGTATGAACTCGACCTATCTTGTTTTTGCAAATATGATTAGTTCATCGTTCCTGATTTAGATTATTATGAATAAAACATGTTTGCAATGACAATTAGAGATTATAGTTGCTCACGCTATGCTTAATTAGCTAGGAGTTTATAATGGTTTACCTTGCGTGCCAACATGCTATTAAAATGGTTGTGATGTGGTATGATATGGTGGTATCCTCCTTTGAACGATTTGAGTGGCTTGACTTGGCACATGTTCATGCATCTAGTTAAAACAAAATCGACATAGCCTCCACGATATTTATGTTCATGGTGAATTATATCCTACTCATGCTTGCATTCAGTGTTGATTAATTTTAATGCATGTCCATGACTGTTGTCGCTCTCTACTTGGTCGCTTGCCAGTCTTTTTCTAGCCTTCACTTATACTAAGCGGGAATATTGCTTGTGCATCCACTTCCATAAATCCCAAAGTTATTCCATATGAGTCCACCATACTTTCCTACATGCGGTATCTACCTGCCGTTCCAAGTAAATTTGTATGTGCCAAACTCTAAACCTTCACATGAAATTCTGTTTTGTATGCTCGAATGGATCATGTATAAACTAGGGCTGTCTGTATCTTCCATGCTAGGTGGGTTATTCTCACAAGGAGTGGACTCTGCTCCTCATTCACGAGAAAATGGCCGATAACCGGGATGCCCTCCCATGCTCAAATCAAAATAATTGCAAACAAAACTCCCCCAGGACTGTTGTTAGTTGGAGGCACCCGTTGTTTTGGGCAAGCCATGGATTGATGCTTGTTGGTGGTGGGGGAGTATAAACTTTACCATTCTGTTTGGGAACCGCCTATAATATGTGTAGCATGGAAGATATCAAGATCTCTCGGTTGTTATGTTGACAATGAAAGTATGCCACTCAAAATATTATTTGTCTGTATTTCAAAACTCGAGCTCTGGCACCTCTACAAATCCTTCCTTCCCTTTGTGAAGGGCCTATCTATTTATTTTTATGTTGAGTCATCACCCGCTTATTAAAAAGCACTAACTGGAGAGCACCGTTGTCATTTGCATCCATTACTATTAATTTATATTGAGTATGACTGTGACTGGATCTCTTTTACCATGAATTACATTGTCTAATCAGTCCTTGATCTCCAGAGGTGCTCTGCTTTGCGGTCTCAGAAAGGGCTAGCGAGATACCATCTTGTTATATCATATTATGATTGTTTTGAGAAAGTGTTGTCATACGAGATTTATTATTATTGCTCGCTAGTTGATTATGCCATTGATATGAGTAAACATGAGACCTAAATGTTATTGTGAATATGGTTAGTTCATAATCTTTGCTGAAAACTTGAATGCTGGCTTCACGTATTTACAACAACAAGAGCAAACGGAGTTTGTAAAAGTTTTTCTTTATCGCTTTCAATTTGTCAACTGAATTGCTTGAGGACAAGCAAAGGTTTAAGCTTGGGGGAGTTGATACGTCTCCATCGCATCTACTTTTCCAAACACTTTTGCCCTTGTTTTGGACACTAACTTTCATGATTTGAATGGAACTAACCCGGACTGACGCTGTTTTCAGCAGAATTGCCATGGTGTTATTTTTGTGCAGAAATAGAAGTTCTTGGAATGACCTGAAAATTCACGGAGAATATTTTTGGAATTAATAAAAAATACTGGCGAAAGAATCAACACCAGGGGGCCCACACACTGTCCATGAGGGTGGAGGGCGCACCCACCCCCCTGGGGTGCGCCCCCTGCCTCGTGGGCCCCCTGAGGCTCCACCGACATCAACTCCAACTCTATATATTCACGTTCGGGGAGAAAAAAATTGGAGAGAAGGATTCATCGCTTTTTACGATACGGAGCCGCCGCCAAGCCCAAATCTCTCTCGGTACGGCTGATCCGGAGTCCGTTCGGGGCTTCGAAGAGGGGAATCTGTCGCCATCGTCATCATCAACCTTCCTCCATCACAAATTTCATGATGCTCACTGCCGTGCATGAGTAGTCCCATCGTAGGCTTGCTGGACGGTGATGGGTTGGATGAGATTTATCATGTAATCGAGTTAGTTTTGTTAGGGTTTGATACCTAGTATCCATTATGTTCTGAGATTGATGTTGTTATGACTTTGCTATGCTTAATGCTTGTCACTAGGGCCCGAGTGCCATGGATTTAGATCTTAACCTATTATGTTTTCATGAATATATGTGAGTTCTTGATCATATCTTGCAAGTCCATAGTTACCTACTATGTGTTATGATCCGGCAACCCCGAAGTGACAATAATCGGGACCACTCCCGGTGATGACCGTAGTTTGAGGAGTTCATGTATTCACTAAGTGTTAATTCTTTGGTCCGATACTCTATTAAAAGGAAGCCTTAATATCCCTTAGTTTCCAATAGGAACCCGCTGCCACGGGAGGGTAGGACAAAAGATGTCATGCAAGTTCTTTCCCATAAGCACGTATGACTATATTCGGAATACATGCCTACATTACATTGATGAACTGGAGCTAGTTCTACGTCACCCTATGTTATAACTGTTGCATGAGGAATCGCATCCGACATAATTATCCATCATTGATCCATTGCCTACGAGCTTTTCACATATTGATCTTTCCTTAGTTACTTTTCCGTTGCCACTGTTACAATTACTACAAAACTGCTACTGTTAATTTTGCCACCGTTACCGTTACTTCCATACTACTTTCCTACTAAATATTTTGCTGCAGATATTAAGTCTTCTAGGTGTGGTTGAATTGACAACTCAGCTGCTAATACTTGAGAATATTCTTTGGCTCCCCTTGTGTCGAATCAATAAATTTGTGTTGAATACTCTACCCTCGAAAACCTTTGCGATCCCCTATACTTGTGGGTTATCACAACCACGCCTACGTTCCGATCTGGTCCTCCATTGCGGCTCACATCGTGGATTAATAAGGGGCTAGACTGGGGATCAACTGATTAAGTGCAGACGCTTCAAATTCATATCCACATAATCCTCGAAAAGGACACCGGCCTCATTAGCGTGATCCAGGTGATGCTAGTCCGCCGGATCCTCCCGTGCTAGCGACGGCCTCTCCGCATGTTGGAGTTCAATCCGGAAGGACCGCGGACCCTTCAGATGCTCTTTGGCACAACGCATAGAGGGATGTTGAAACTATTCTTCAAGACTCGAAAGAAGTGGCCGGACACATTCAAGGACATCGGCCTCGACTGCAACCATCCGGATAGCTCGGTAAGCACCCAACTTCTGAATGCAACTCGGTTGACTATCCCAGAGCGATGTACTGAGAAACCTACCTTTGACCAGGGTTGCATAAAGAAGGCGGAACGAATTAGGTGTTCAACTCCACTTCCCGAAGACTCAGCTGATCTTGTGTTAATGAGGATGCTGACCCCGGTGCCGTATCAAATGTCGACGAAGGAGGACAAGAAGAAGAGCAAAAGGGCTGAAGGTGGCCTCCGCTCTAAAGGTATACTGGACGCTACTTCCGGTGGGACTGAAGCTCCCTCTTTTGAAGATGAAGACGAAGAGGAAGAAGAAGGTGATATCCCTTCTCCCCACGGGAAGAAAAGGACTGCCTCCAAAGACTTGGAGGTGGAGGCAGTCAAGAGAGGGAAGATATCCCTGTCAGATGGTTCGGGTTCGGAAGCCGATGTTGACGCAAAGCACCTCTCTAGGGACAAGCGCCTTGCCGAATCGTAAGTGAACAAGGATGCTCTAGTCATGTCCCGTTCTTTTTGGGTTGCAAGGGTAACATTGAAACTATATGTTTGCAGTCCGGCCCGCTGTCTACCTCAACAGACCTCCTCATTGGGGACTTGCCTCCAGAGATGACGGAAAGCGAGACGCCTCCACAAGCTTCCTCGCCCCTAAAGGCGGACGACTTCGAGGTGTCATCCCAGAGGATCTCCATTGACCATCCAGTAGCACGGGGGACAATGAAGACAGCACCCGAAGGTGATACTTTGACTGTCAAGGGTCCAGGGGGCCATCCCCCACGGGGACCAACAATGAGGGCCCCGAACTATCCGGTTTACAACCGAAGACGACTCTAGGGTCGAGTAAGCGTACCCCTTTGAAGGGAGTCTGTACTCCTGCAGCAGCCTCCAGGAATCCGGAGGTACCAGATACTCTGATGGGCACATTGCAAAGTGCGTCCATCTCAGAGGAACATCGTACCTTAATGGGTACGGTAGTTGAAAGGATTCTGTCAGCAGCACGGAGCGGATTGAATGAAGCCTTCACGGACCTGCTAAGAGGCTTCGAGGTAGGCAATGTAATATCTTTAACCGCTCTTTACATGCAAAATGCGCCTGTGTATAGATAGTAGCCCCTGAAACTCTTGTCGGTTTCCACAGGGAGGCGATCAGAGGATCAAAAATATATGATGAGGAAGTAACATAATTAATTTGAAAACAGGCTGTTATGTCAACGACGACCGCCCAGCCTGCAGAAGTTGCAGATCTAAAGCATAAACTTGAGTTAGCTGATGAGGACATTACTCTTATTAATAGGCGGCTCGACAAGGCACAAGGTATGTTTTGGGACAGCCCGCTTATGCATGTATAATAGTATGAGCACGAAGCTGAAAATTATACACTATGACATGCATAACTGTAGATGGTGCTGCCGCTGTTGAGACCCTTCGGGCTGAGCTTGCCCGGGCCAAGGAGTAGGCCAGAGTGAGCAATGCGGCTGCCGAGAAGGCGGCGGCTGATTTAAAGGCCGAACAGGCCACTTGGCGCCAGTGCGAGGAGAGAATATCTACCATAGAGCGAGAGCTAAAGGATGCCACTTGCAAATGCAAATCACTCAAGGAAGATAACAAATTCAAGGCAGCCGAACTCGACAAGACCTTACAAGAGGCGAGAGAAGCACGATCTGAGTCTAGAGCGGCTCGGGAGGAGATCCAGCAAGCTGGGGAGATAGCGGCTGGTAAGCCCTTTCTTTTACAGAGTAAGTTCGGTGACCCGAAGTATGCTCTGCTTAATCAATTGTGGAGTTCTCTAGGCGCGTTCTTGGACCTGCCGAAGAGTGTCTCCGACGCGGCACAGTTCTTCCGAGCGCGGGAAGGACGTGTTGCGGAGAAGCTTTTCTGGTCACAATTCAACATGCCACGGCGTCCGGCGTTGCTGGATGAACAGATGGCCCAGTGGGACAAGCTCCACAAGATGTGTGGAGCTGCCATGAAGGACGTCGTGGTTCGGCTATGGCCGGCTGAACCCATTTCGAACAGCTATTTCGGTTTGGTGTAATGACTTGTCAATGCAGTGCCGTGTATCGACGCCGTCAAGCGGTTGGCGTGCATAGAAGGTGCCCAGATGGCCTTTGCCCGCATCAGATGTACTGGGCAAAGATGAAGGCCACCGATGTTGCAGCTAAGGGCCCGCCCGAAGGCAAGGACCATCGCACGCTGGAGCATTATTTGGAGGATGTCCTAGAGGGCGCCCGCTTGATAGAGGGTCAGTGCACGAAGGATATTATGTTCGAATAAATGCACAGGAATTGTGAGAACAATATTATGATACATTAAGGCTGTGTTATATTCATACCTTTGCCTGAAAGTTATTTCCTCCTGTGTGGCCATTTTTTATAATCTGAAAGTTTGCCAGTCGTCGGCTCCCCCCCCGTATATAATACGGGGGTGTTTGTAATAGCACCTAATCACTCTTGACCCAACGTCTTGGTCCGTAACGGAGGTGTCAGTGCGGCGAACTAGGCAATCGAACTATAGGGCTTTGACACTTTCACTTAGACATAGGAGTTTGATGGTGGGTCTACGATGTAGCCCCTGGGATGTACGTGGTTATCCGAATACGGTTGCATTACATAGGTGACCAAAAAAACGGTCCTTCGTGTAGTACAAAAGAAATCGCAAAAGATTCTAATAAGTCGCTGAGTGGTTGACCAGCTCTCGCCGCATCATGACAGTCAGTTTTCGGCTTTCTCTACTAAGGTGTTTAACTAGGTGAACCGGAAACACAATCGCAGTAGTTCTACCTTTACTACCCTAGCCGATAAGATGGAACGTAAGGTAGTAAGCATAGGAGCCGGGCAACCCAACTATTGACCAAAGAAACGATTCAAAGCTGATGCATATAATGCCAAACTCATGATGCCGAAGTATGTTGTAGAGTTGTTCGGACTTTTCGGCAACCCATATGTTGCCGTATCGATCCCCTGGCGATTTGTGCCGAGGTGTGTGCGTGAAACACCGAAGTAACAAAATATAGTTCTATGAGGAAAAGCAAATACTGAAGACGGATTATGTTCACTGGAATCTGATTGGTACGTCGAACACAATCTTACAGATTATAACACCTCTACCCAGGCCATTTTACATGCCAGGGGTCGAAGGCTGAGGCGAGAGGCTCTATACAGGTTTTAAATAGAGTGTTTGGTCTACAGAAAAGCTTTTGGACCTCCTGTCGCTTGTCTGCGCTGCCTTTGCCTCAGCAAAAAGGATTCCTTAAAGGGAGTAAACTTTGGTTATTTGTACGAAATCAGGCTCAGAAAGAGTCCTTTTAGGTCCGTAGGATGAACCGGTTTTGATTCACATGTGGGAAAAGATAAGATATAGTTAGAAAATAGAAGAAGGCTGTAGGAGGGCGAACCGCATTGTAGGCCTGTCCGTATTGTGCCTTCGCCGATGACCAAGGTATTTTAAGTGCATAATTATGCATGCGCAATACGAAATTCACGGTTATATGTGGCGAACGACGGAGGAGGAACTGCTAATCTAGCTCTAAAATTTTCCGGTCGTGTGTAATATAGGCCGGTGGCTTAATGGCCGATGAGATATGCAGCTTGACGGGCCGCTTTGTACCTCGGCTGCGATGGCCGCGGTATGCTCCTCGATATGGAGGGAGCGTTTTGTGTTTTCGTTGATCGTGATGACGCCACATGGACCGGGCATCTTAAGCTTTAGATAGGCGTAGGTGGGACCACATTGAAACGAGCAACAACAGTCTGCCCAAGCAGTGCATGGTAGCCACTACGGAACAACACAATATCAAAGATCAAGTCTTCGCTTTGAAAGTTGTTTGGCGAACCGAAGACGACTTCCAATGTGATTGAGCCCGGCAGTGAGCTTCGACGCCGGGTGTTACCCCCTTGAAGGTAGTTGTGGTGGGCTTGATCCTTGATGGATCAATGCCCATCTTGCAGACAGTGTCTTGATAGAGTAAATTAATGTTACTGCCGTCGTCCATAAGGACTTGCATGAGATGGAATCCATCGATAATTGGATCGAGGACCAGAGCTGCCGAACCTCTGTGACAGATACTGGTTGGGTGGTCCTTGCGATCAAAAGTGATCGAGTACGCCGCCCATGGGTTAAATTTTGGGGCGATCGGCTTTATGGCGTAGGCGTCTCGTAGTGCGTGCTTGTGCTCCCTTGTAGGGATATGCGTCACATATATCATGTTTACTGTTTTTACTTCGGGGAAAAAATGCTTCTGTCCCATGGTGTTCGGTTGGCGAGTCTCTTCGTCTTCGCTGTCACTAGGCGGCCCCTTCCATTTGTTTTCGGCATTGAGCTTGCCGACTTGTTTGAAAACCCAGCAATTTCTGTTGGTATGGTTAGCGGGTTTGTCAGGGCTGCCATGAATCTGACAGGGCCGATCCAGTATCTTGTCTAAACTGGATGGACCATCTCTGTTTGCCTAGAATGGCTTCTTCCGTTGACCGGATTTGGGGCCACTGAATCCGGTGTTGACCGTCGTTTCTTGGGTTCCTGCATTATTGTTTCGACGCTTGTTTTTATTGTGTCATGGCTTGCCATTGCCGTCCCTGGCTTTGGAGGTGCCAGGATCGCTGGTGCTATTGCTTCTACAAGCAAGCCAACTATTTTCTCCCGCGCAAAAGCGGGTCATCAGTGCGGTAAGATCTGCCATGGACTTAGGTTTTTCTTGGCCGAGGTGATGGGTAAGCCACTCATCTTGTACGCTATGTTTAAAGGCCGCGAGGGCTTCGGCGTTCGGACAGTTGACAATTTGGTTCTTTTTAATTAGGAACCTAGTCCAGAGTTTCCTGGCTGACTCTCCGGGCTGCTGGATGATGTGACTGAGGTCATCGGCGTCCGGAGGCCGGACATATGTACCTTGGAAGTTGTCGCAAAAGGCGTCTTCCAAGTCTTCCTAGTTGCCAATGGAGTTCTCTGGGAGGCTGTTTAGCCAGTGTCGGGCTGGTCCCTTTAATTTTAGTGCGAGGTATTTGATGGCATGGAGATCGTCACCGTGGGCCATGTGGATATGGAGAAGAAAATCCTCAATCCATACCGCGGGGTCGGTTGTTCCATCATATCATTCGATATTCATTGGTTTAAACCCTTCTAGGATCGTGCTCCATTACTTCCTTGGTGAAGCATAGGGGGTGTGCGGCGCCTCTATGACGGGCGACGTCGCGACGGAGTTCGGTGGAGGTTTTCACCCTGAGTGAGGTTGTGTTGATCACGCCGGGCCTGATAGCCGTCCTCTCGTGTTGGGGCACGTCCCCTTGACCGGTAGATTTATCTGGCTAGGCTTGCCCTAGTGTCCAGGTCCTACCGTAGGTCATAGGTGTAATCCCGGACCACTGTCTCCCTGCCTTTACAGCGGGGTAATGTGGGCTGGTGTTCGGCTTGGGTAGCCGTTCTGTCTCCACCACATGGTGGCCCGTCTGGTTTATCGGCTGCGTTACGCGCTGATGTTAGGGGCTCCCGCGCCTGCAAGTCGAATTGGGGTAACAACTTGCGCTTCGAGTACCTTTTGGTTGGTCGTGAGAGGCCGTATTCCTCGGCTACCAGGACATTAGTCCATCTGTCGTTGAGCATATCCTGTTCGGCTTGAAGCCATTGCTGCTTCCTTTTTAGGCTCCTTGCGGTTGCAATGAGCTGTTGCTTAAAGCGTTCTTGCTCGAGGGGTTCCTCTGGCACAATGAAGTCTTCGTCACCGAGGCTTATTTCGTCTTTGGAGGGTGGCATATAATTGTTGTCCTCCAAGTCCTTGTTCCTGAGTGGCTCGTCAGGGTTACCCTGCCCCTCCTCCCTATCATATTGTTCGGATGGTTGTTCGACGGGGGCGTCTGGGTCTTTGGCATTCTCCGTAGTGTTATCGTCTCCATTGCTGGTATTGCTTTCTTTGTCGCGGCATGATTTTGAACGGCGCTGCTGATGCGGCCGCTTTGGTGGTTTATCAGTGTTATTGGCCTTGATTGGATCCTTACTGCCTTCACGGCCATCCTCTTTTGGCGTATCCACTATGTATACGTCGCATGTGGAGGTGGTCGCCCAGTGTCTGGTATGCAGCGGGTTTTGGCTTTGTTCGTCTCTAGCACCGATGTCCATACCATAGATGTCTTCGGAGTTACGGCCAAGCATGTCGGTTAGGTCCTCGACAGTGGATATGAATTGGGTGGTGGGTGGGACGTAAAATTCCCTACTCTCAGCCCCTAGTCTAGGTTGGGCGTAGTTCGGACGTCATTCCTATGTAATGACGAGGGATCGTATTAAGTCCAGAGTCTTGCTTAAAAGCGAGGTTCGACCAAGGAGATAAAAACCTCTAGCGTCGGACGAGGTGAAGGTCTCCTGGCCATGCTCATCAGCCGCAGATCGCGAGAGTTTGGATTCAAAATCCGGGGACGAGTCCGGCCTTCCCGTACCAGGGGAAATCCGGTTTGACTTTGGGATAACCGATGACACCGTTTCCTCTGGATCAGCGGTAGTAGGTTTGTTAACGGCTGCAAATCCGACGGGCTCCAGGCCCCCGTCCTCGGATTCAGTGGTTTGCTCTGGCTCTAGGGCCTGAGCGGTGGTCGAAGCCGTGAATCCTTTGAAGGTCAAGTTTCCTCGGATATCGGCGACGTAGTTCAGATTCCCAAAATTGATCTTATGACTGGGGGCGTAGCTATCAATCTGTTCGAGGTGGCCAATTGAATTGGCGCACATCACGAAGCCGCTGAACAAGAAGATTTGGCCGGGGAGGAAAGTCTCACCTCGAACAGTGCTATTGTAGATGATTGATGGAGCCATCGAGCCTTCTGTCGACGGCATAGTGGAACCCTCAATGAAAGCACCAATGTCGGTGTCAAAACTGGCAGATCTCGGGTAGGGGGTCCCAAACTGTGCGTCTGAGGATCGAAGGTAACAGGAGATAGGGACACGATGTTTACCCAGGTTCGGGCCCTCTTGATGGAGGTAATACCCTACTTCCTACTTGATTATCTTGGATGAATATGGGGTTTACAAGAGTTGATCTACCTCAAGATCGTAATGGCTAAACTCTAGATGTCTAGCCTGTATGATTATGATCGCCTCTACGGACTAAACCCTCCGGTTTATATAGACATCGAAGGGACCTAGGGTTGTACAGAGTCGGTTTACAGAGAAAGGAATCTTCACATCTGAACACCAGGCTTGCCATCCACGCAAAGGAGAGTCCCATCCGGACACGGAGAAAATCCTCCGCCTTATATCTTCACGGGCCATTAGTCCGGCCCACGTCACATAGCCTGGACGCCCGAGGACCCCGTAATCTAGGACTCCCTCACCAGGAGAGGGGGGCACCCACTGGTGGGTTGTGCCCACCCATGAGCCCCTCTCTGGCAGGTCTTGGATCCAGAAATACTCTCTTATTCCGTAAAAATTCCTCGCAAAGTTTCATTTCATTCCGAGAACTTTTATTTCTGCACAAAAACAACACTGGTAATTCTACTGAAAACAACGTCAGTCAGGGGTTAGTTTAATTCAAATCATGCAAATTAGAGTCCAAAACAAGAGGAAAAGCATGAGAAAAAGTAGATACATTGGAGACGTATCAGTGGCACATGTGTATCGACTACACTAGCCTCAACAAAGCCTGCCCCAAGGATCCGTTTGCCTTTCCTCGGATAGATCAAGTGATTTACTCCACAGCCAGATGCGAGCTGCTGTCTTTCCTTGATGCCTACTCCGGCTACCACCAGATCAAGCTGAACCCGGCCGATCGGCTGAATACCGCCTTCATCACACCATTCGGAGTCTTCTGCTACTTGACCATGACGTTCGGCCTGAGAAATGCCGGTGCGACGTTCTAGCGTTGCATGTAGAAGTGCCTCCTCAAGCAACTCGGCAGAAATGCCCGCATCTATGTAGACAATATTGTAGTGAAGATGGAGAAGTGTGGCACCCTCCTGGTGGATCTCAAGGAGACCTTTGACAATCTGCGCGGTTTTCAAATCAAGCTCAACCCGAAGAAGTGTGTCTTCGGAGTCCCAGCCAGCCAGCTCCTTGATTTCCTTGTCTTTGAACGCGGCATCAAGGGCAACCCCGTGAAGATCAAGGCCATAAAGCGGATGGAGAGGCCCACCCGGTTGGGCGACATCCAGAAGGTCACTGGGTGCTTGGCATCTCTCAACCGGTTCATCGGTCGGCAGGGTGAGAAGGCTCTTCCCCTGTACCAGCTAATGAAGAAAACCACTTGCTACGAGTGGAATGACAAGGTGGATGAGGCCTTCCTCCAGCTCAAGAAGATGCTGACCACGCCGCCTGTCCTGGAGGCTCCGGCTGCCAAGGAACCCATGCTCCTCTACATCGCCGCCACCAGCCGAGTGGTCAGCACCGTGATCATGGTCGAGCACCTAGAAGACGGCAAGGCACAGCCAGTCCAGAGGCCCGTCTACTACTTGAGTAAGGTGATGTCAGCCTCCAAGCAGAACTACCCCCACTACCAAAAGTTGTGCTACGGCATGTACTTTGCCGCCAAGAAGCTCAAGCAGTACTTTCAAGAGCACTCCATCACGGTCGTCTGCACTGCCCCACTTGCCGAGATCATAGGCAACAGAGATGCATCAGGCCGCGTTGCAAAGTGGGCCATCGAGCTCGCTCCCCACACCATCCTTTACTAGCCCCGCACCTCCATCAAGTCCCAAGCGCTGGCCGACTTCCTTGTCGACTGGGCCGAGACCCAGTACCTGCCGCCAGCGCCGGATTCCACCCATTGGCGGATGCACTTTGACAGCTCGAAGATGCGCACCGGTTTGGGAGCCGACATCGTCCTCACCTCTCCCAAAGGCGACAAGCTCATATACACGCTGCAGATTCACTTTCTCGCCTCCAACAACGTGGCCGAGTACAAGGCACTCATCCACGGGCTCCGACTGGCCAAGGAGATCGGCATCCGCTGAGTGTTGTGCTACAGCGACTCGGACTTGGTGGTCCAGTGATAACCCACAAGTATAGGGGATCGCAACAGTTTTCGAGGGTAGAGTATTCAACCCAAATTTATTGATTTGACACAGGGGGAGCCAAAGAATATTCTCAAGTATTAGCAGTTGAGTTGTCAATTCAACCACACCTGGATAACTTAGTATCTGCAGCAAAGTATTTAGTAGCAAAGTAGTATGATAGTAACGGTAACAGTAACAAAAGTAAGATAGCAGTTTTGTAGTAATTGTAATAGTAGCAACGGTAAAGTAAATAAGCAAAGCACGATATGTGAAAAGCTCGTAGGAATTGGATCAGTGATGGATAATTATGTCGGATGTGATTCCTCATGTAATAGTTATAACATAGGATGACACAAAACTAGCTCCAGTTCATCAATGTAATGTAGGCATGTATTCCGAATATAGTTATATGTGCTTATGGAAAAGAACTTGCATGTCATCTTTTGTCCTACCCTCCCGTGGCAGCGAGGTCCTAGTGGAAACTAAGGGATATTAAAGCCCCCTTTTAGTAGAGTACCGGACCAAAGCATTAGAACATAGCGAATACATGAACTCCTCAAACTACGGTCATCACCAAGAAGTATCCCGATTATTGTCACTTCGGGGTTGTCGGATCATAACACATAATAGGTGACTGTAGACTTGGAAGATAGGATCAAGAACTCACATATATATTCATGAAAACATAATAGGTTCAGATTTGAAATCATGGCACTCGGGCCCTAGTGACAAGCATTAAGCATAGCAAAGTCATAGCAACATCAATCTCAGAACATAGTGGATACTAGGGATCAAACCCTAACAAAACTAACTTGATTACATGGTAAATCTCATCCAACCCATCACCGTCCAGCAAGCCTACGATGGAATTACTCACGCACGGCTGTGAACATCATGAAATTGGTGATGGAGGATGGTTGATGATGACGACGGTGACGAATCCCCCTCTCCGGAGCCGTGAACGGACTCCAGATCAGCCCTCCAGAGAGAGATTAGGGCTTGGCGGCGGCTCCGTATCGTAAAACACGATGAAACTTTCTCTCTTATTTTTTCCTCTGCGAAAGAGAATACATGGAGTTGGAGTTGAGGTTGGTGGACATCCAGGGGGCCCACGAGGCAGGGGGCGCGCCCAGGGGGAGGGGGCGCGCCCCCACCCTCGTGGACAGGGTGTGGGCCCCCTGACACTATTTCTTTTGCTGGTATTTTTTATTAATTCTGAAAAGTTGCTCCGTAGATTTTCAGGTCATTCCGAGAACTTTTATTTCTGCACAAAAATAACACCATGGCAGTTCTGCTGAAAACAGCATCAGTCCGGGTTAGTTCCATTCAAATCATGCAAGTTAGAGTCCAAAACAAGGGCACAAGTGTTTGGAAAAGTAGATACGACAGAGACGTATCAACTTACCCAAGCTTAAACCTTTGCTTGTCCTCAAGCAATTCAATTGATAAACTGAAAGTGATAAAGAAAAACTTTTACAAACTTTGTTTGCTCTTGTTGTTGTAAATATGTAAAGCCAGCATTCAAGTTTTCAGCAAAGATTATGAACTAACCATATTCACAATAACACTTAGGTCTCATGTTTACTCAGATCAATGGCATAATCAACTAGCGAGCAATAATAATAAATCTTGGATGAAAACACTTTCTCAAAACAATCATAATATGATATGACAAGATGGTATCTCGCTAGCCCTTTCTAAGACCGCAAAACATAAATGCAGAGCACCTTTAAAGATCAAGGACTAACTAAACATTGTAATTCATGGTAAAAGAGATCCAGTCAAGTCATACCCAATATAAACAAATAATAATGCATGCAAATGACAGCGGTGCTCTCCATCGAGTGCTTTTTAATAAGAGGGTGATGACTCAACATAAAAGTAAATAGATAGGTCCTTTGCAGAGGAAGCAGAGATTTGTAGAGGTGCCAGAGCTCGATTTTAAAATAGAGATGAATAACATTTTGAGCGGTATACTTTCACTGTCGACATAACAACTATGAGATCTCGATATCTTCCATGCTACACACATTATAGGCGGTTCCCAAACAAAATGGTAAAGTTTATACTCCCCCACCACCAACAAGCATCATTCCATGGCTTGCCCGAAACAATGGGTGCCTCCAACTAGCAACAATCCTGGGGGAGTTCTGTTTAATTATTTTTGATTTGATTTGATCTTTTTGGTCATGGGACTGGGCATCCCGGTTACCAGCCATTTTCTCGTGAATGAGGAGTGGAGTCCACTCCTCTTGAGAATAACCCACCTAGCATGGAAGATACAGACAACCCTAGTTGATATATGAGCTGCTCGAGCATATAAAACAGAATTTCATTTGAAGGTTTGGAGTTTGGCACATACAAATTTACTTGGAACGTCAGGTAAATACCCAATATAAGAAGGTATGGTGAACTCATATGGAATAACTTTGGGGTTTATGGAGCTTGGATGCACAAGCAGTATTTCCGCTTAGTACAGGTGAATGCTATCAAAAGACTGGGAAGCGACCAACTAAGAGAGCGACAACAGTCATGAACATGCATTAAAATTAATCAACACCGAGTGCAAGCATGAGTACAATATAATCCACCATGAACATAAATATAATGAAGGCTATGTTGATTTTGTTTCAACAACATGGGTGAACATGTGCCAAGTCGAGTCACTCGAATCATTCAAAGGAGCATACCACCCTATGATACCACATCACAACCATTTTAATAGCATGTTGGCACGCAAGGCAAACCATTATAAGCTCCTAGCTAATTAAGCATGGCATAAGCAACTATAATCTGTAATTTTCCTTGCAAACATGTTTATTCATAATAGGATGAATCAGGAACAATGAACTTATCATATTTACAAAAACAAGAGAGATCGAGTTCATACCAGCTTCTCTCATCTCAATCAGTCCATCATATATTGTTATTATTGCCTTTCACTTGCACGACCGGATGGTGTGAATAATAATAATAGTGCACGTGCATTGGACTAAGCTGGAATCTGCAAGCATTCAATTCAAGGGAGAAGACAAGGTAATATGGGCTCTTGGTTAAATCAACAATCATGCATATCAGAGCCACTAAACATTTTCATTATGGTCTTCTCCTCTCGACCCCCAAAGAAAAGAATGAAATAAAACTATTTACACGGGAAAGCTCCCAACAAGCAAAAGAAGAACGAGAAATCTTTTGGGGTTTTCTTTTAATTACTACTACAAGCATGGAAATTAAACTAACTCATTTTTTGGTTTTTCTTAAGGTTTATCAAACAAACAAGAAGAAAGCTAGAAAAATAAAATAAACTAGCATGGATAGTACAATGAAAGAGTATGAGCACCGACAACTAGAATGAATGTGTGAACATGAATGTAATGTTGGTGAGAAATACGTACTCCCCCAAGCTTAGGCTTTTGGCCTAAGTTGGTCTATGTCCATGGATCGCGGCTACTCTCCCTGGTGTACTGAGGAGCATCATTGTACTGCCACTGACTGGCAATCTCCTCCGGATCCCACTGATAAGATGATGGACGATAAGGGTCAAGTGGTGGTTCCAGCTCAGGCTCTGGAGCTGATGTCTGGCCTCGTGCGCATACACGGCCGGCGGCAAGACGAGGTAATGGCCTGCAGTTAAATCAAACAAAGAAGGCGCAGGCAAGATAATAATCTCGTTGTGTTTCTTATTAAATATCAGGTTATACAGAAGCATATTATCATCGTTGTTAACAATAAACTCATGTGCTACCATGCTCTTATAATCTAGAAAAGTACGGGGCAGCAGTGTCTCCTCTTTCTCATAATGCCTAATAGGTATCTCGAAGTGTTTAGCAAGGCGTGCAACATAGATACCTCCAAAGATGGGGCCCTTTGTACGGTTCAGGCTTAATCATTTAGCAATAACGGCACCCATACTAAAAGAGTTGTCACAAAATAAGGCATGGAACAAAATAATGACATCAGGGACACTGAGGTTTCCACAGTTTCCGCGACCAATTAAGCATCGACTAGCAAATATGGCAAAGTAGTGTAAAACAGGAAAATGTATGCTAGTGATTCTTGCATCGAAAACCTTCCTCGATTCCCTATAGTAATAGTATCAATAAAGCCATCCACATCTTTACGATGTGGTTCATCTAAACTACCCTCGAAGGGTATTCTAAAACCGCGCAAAAATTATGTAATGACATCTCCCTAACCTCATCATATAAATGAAAAGCTACTGAAGGAGGTGAACTCTTAGGATAATAGTAGAAATTTTGCATGAAAGTATTTGTGAGTAAGAGATACTATTCGATCCGGTCGTGGAGGAAGTCGGTGAGGCCCGCATCATCAGCCAATGAATAGAAGTCATCATAAATCCCAGCTGCTCTCAAGAAATTATCACAAGGCCACTTACACGCCCGTACTTCCGCTACGCGAGGAAGATTATACTTGGCCTTTTCTTTCTCCTTGGCCTGTTTATCCTTGGAGCCTTGGCTAGAAGAGCCCCTCAAAAATCTCTTCATCATTTTCTGAAATTTTTTAGTAACTCAAAATAAAAGTGAATCAAACTCAACAAAACTGATAGCAACTACTCCCACAAGTGCCTAGAGCCTATATCATGCATTAGAATTACTTGGGACCTCATAAATTTGAAATGCTATCTCAAGAACAGGGTCACCTAGGAAGCAAAAATTTGCAATGAATAAAACACTAAAACAAAAACTAATTGGACCATTGGAGGAGTCACATACCAAAGAACAATCTCCCAAAGGAATTTTGTGAATGGAGCTTTGAGCAAGGAGATCGAAAATCGCAGCAAAATGAGCTAGAACTCGTGCTTGAGCTGGATGGTGATTTTTTTGGGAGGAAGATGGAATGTGTGGGTGCAGGAATAAGTGGAGGGGAGCCACCATGGGCCCACGAGGCAGGGGGCACGCCCTGTAGGGGTGGGCGCGCCCTGGACCCTCGTGGCCAGGTGCTAGCTCCCCCTGCTGTGTTCTCAGTGCCAAATATTCTCAAATATTCCAAAAAAATCATACTAAATTGGTAGGGATTTCGGAGAACTTTTATTTTTGGGATATTTTTTTATTGCATGGGTAATTCAAAACAGACAGATAATACTATTTTTGCTTTATTTATTCAAAATAACAGAAAGTAAAAAGAGGGTACAGAAGGTTGTGCCTTCTAGTTTCATCCATCTCATGATCATCAAAAGGAATCCACTAACAAGGTTGATCAAGTCTTGTTAAAAAACTCATTCCGAATAACATGGAACCGGAGAAATTTCGAATAACACTAGGTTACTCAACGGGGATATGAACATCCCCAATAATAAGAATATCACATTTTCTTCTTAACAGTGGGAAGAGGAAATTCAAAACCTCCAATAATAATAGTTGGAATTTTTCCAACAGAATTGATGCTATGAACTTGAGGTTGTTTCCTCGGAAAGTGTACCGTATGCTCATTACCATTAACATGAAAGTGACATTGCCTTTGTTGCAATCAATAACAGCCCCTGCAGTATTCAAAAAGGGTCTAGCAAGGATAATCGACATACTATCGTCCTCGGGAATATCAAGAATAACAAAGTCCGTTAAGATAGTGACATTTGCAACCACAACAGGCACATCCTCACTGATACGTCTCCAACGTATCTATAATTTTTGATTGTTCCATGCTATTATATTACCCGTTTTGGATGTTTATGGGCTTTACTTTACACTTTTATATCATTTTTAGGACTAACCTACTAACCGAAGGCCCAGCCCGTATTGCTGTTTTTTTTGCCCATTTCAGTGTTTCGAATAAAAGGAATATCAAACGGAGTCCAAACGGAATGAAACCTTCGGGAGCATGATTTTTGGAACGAACGCGATCCAGAGGACTTGGAGTGGAAGTTAAAAAATAAATGAGGCAGCCACGAGGGTGGAGGGCGCGCACCCCTGTCTCATGGGCCCCTCGGGCGTCCACCGACCTATTTCTCCTCCTATATATACCCATGTACCCCGAAAACATCAGAAGCGACCACGAAAAACTATTTCCACCGCCGTAACCTTCTGTATCCGCGAGATCCCATCTTAGAGCCTTTGTCGGTGCTCCATCAGAGGGGGAATCGACCATGGAGGGCTTCTACATAAACACCATAGCCTCGCCTATGAGTTGTGAGTAGTTTACCATAGACCTTCGGGTCCATAGTTATTAGCTAGATGGCTTCTTCTCTCTCTTTGAATCTCAATACCATGTTCACCTCGATCTTCTTCGAGATCTATTCGATGTAACTATTTTTGCGGTTTGTTTGTCGAGATCCGATGAATTGTGGGTTTATGATCAAGTTTATCTATGAGAAATATTTGAATCTCCTCTGAATTCTTTTATGTGTGATTAAGTTATCTTTGCAAGTCTCTTCGAATTATCAGTTTGGTTTGGCCTACTAGATTGATCTTTCTTGCAATGGGAGAAGTGCTTAGCTTTGGGTTCAATCTTGCGGTATCCTTTCCTAGTGACAGCAGGGGCGGCAAGGCACGTATTGTATTGTTTCCATCAAGGATAAAAAGATGGGGTTTATATCATATTGCATGAGTTTATCCCTCTACATCATGTCATCTTTCTTAATGCGTTACTCTGTTATTTATGAACTTAATACTCTAGATGTATGCTGGATAGCGGTCGATGTGTGGAGTAATAGTAGTAGATGCAGGCAGTCGGTCTACTTGTCACGGACGTGATGCCTATATACATGATCATGCCTAGATAATCTCATAATTATTCGCTTTTCTATCAATTGCTCGACAGTAATTTGTTCACCCACCGTAATACTTATGCTATCTTGAGAGAAGCCACTAGTGAAACCTATGGCCCCCGGGTCTATCTCTTATCATATAAGCTTTCAATCTACCTTTATTTGCATCTTTACTTTAACAATCTATATTATAAAATACTGAAAATATATTTATCTTATCATATTATCTCTATCAGATCTCGCTTTCGCAAGTGGCCGTGAAGGGATTGACAACCCCTTTATTGCGTTGGTTGCGAGTTCTTGTTTGTTTGTGTAGGTGCGTGGGACTTTTGAGGAGCCTCCTACTAGATTGATACCTTGGTTCTCATGAGGGAAATACTTATGCTACTATTGCTGCATCACCCTTTCCTCTTCAAGGAAAACCAACGCAAGCTCAAGACGTAGCAAGAAGGATTTCCGGCACCGTTGCTGGGGAGATCTCCGCTCAAGTAAAACATACCAAGTACCCATCACAAACTCATCTCCCTTGCATTACATTATTTGTCGTTTACCTCTCGTTTTCCTCTCCCTCAATTCACCGTTGTTGTGTTATTCGCCCTTCTTCCATTCGATCTTATGTTTGCTTGTGCCTTCTATTTGCTTGCATCTTTGCTTGCTAAAAATCTATTGATATGGATTCACTTAAAGTGTTCTACTTGGATTATCTTTGATCCTTATGCACTTGTGCTGAAACCCCAACTAGCCTAGTTGATGGGAAATCTTTAGATGAGCATGCGCATTTTGTGCGTCATCGTGTGTCACAAAAAGGGGTACTCTTATGGGATCAAATAAACCATTTGTTGTGTTATGCTTGGAATCTTTGTGAAATTTCTAATATTACTTGTTGCCCTAAGAACCCTAAAAACACCTTCCCTACCTATGTGAGTTTAATGAAAATGAAATATTATCTTCATATGCAAAGGGTGTTTATCGTTACTATGATATCGAACAAATTGAAGAATTTGTTGCTTTTAAGGGTTCTTATGAAGTTGCTTCCTTGATTGAAAAGTATGATATTACTCTTTACGAATCTGAAAATTTGACATACTTGAATATTGCTATGAAAACTATGCTCATAATGTCTATGTCAAAGAATTTCTGGAAAGAATGACTGTCGATGTCAAAACCGGCGGATCTCGGGTAGGGGGGCCCGAACTGTGCATCTAGGCGGATGGTAACAGGAGACAAGGGACACGATGTTTTTACCCAGGTTCGGGCTCTCTTGATGGAGGTAGAACCCTACTCCTGCTTGATTGATATTGATGATATGGGTAGTACAAGAGTGGATCTACCACGAGATCAAGGAGGCTAAACCCTAGAAGCTAGCCTATGGTATGATTGTTGTAATGGTTGTTCGTCCTATGGACTAAAACCCTCCGGTTTATATAGACACCGGAGAGGGCTAGGGTTACACAGAGTCGGTTACAATGGTAGGAGATCTACATATCCGTATTGCCAAGCTTGCCTTCCACGCCAAGGAAAGTCCCATCCGGACACGGGACGAAGTCTTCAATCTTGTATCTTCATAGTCTTGGAGTCCGGCCGCCGATGATAGTCCAGCTATCCGGACACCCCCTAGTCCAGGACTCCCTCAGTAGCCCCTGAACTAGGCTTCAATGACGATGAGTCCGGCGCGCATATTGTTCGGCATTGCAAGGCTGGTTCCTCCTCCGAATAATCCATAGAAGATTGTGAACACCAGGATAGTGTCCGGCTCTGCAAAATAAATTCCACATACCACCGTAGAGAGAATAATATGTACACAAGCTCAATCTGCTGACGTATTTTGTGGCGTGACGTCACACCACTACCAAGCCTTTACTTGAATCGTTTTTATCATACCACCTCAGCGCGTTTAGCGAAGCGGTTTCCTTGGCACGTCTTGTCGAAGCAGAGATCGTGTTCCCCTTATTCCGGGATTCTCATCAATACGGACGTGGGTAACCCAACCGCGCCATTGATTGTGGCGCTTGGGAGATAAGCGAGTTTTACCAGGCCGGTGGGGACGCATAGTCTTCGTCTGCCCATATATAAGGGGATAAAGGATCCGCCTTTTTTACCTACGCCTTCTTCCTCCTTTGCTTATCCATCTCCGTGAGCTCGAGCTCCAGCGCCCAAGTCCGCACATCTCGCCTCAACCTTCTCCAGCCATGTCCAGAGCGGGAGGCAAGTGGATGGCCTCCTCCGTTACGGAGGGGCACATCGAGAAGCTGTGTGGCGCCGAATACCTGTCCAGCGACATCGCGCACCGGATGCCCGACGAGGGGCAGCTCATCCCCACCCCCAGGCCCCATGAGAGGGTCGTATTTCTTCCCCACTTCCTCCGCGGACTGGGCTTCCCACTTCATCCCTTCGTCCGGGGGCTCATGTACTACTACGGCCTGGACTTCCACGATCTGGCGCCAAACTTCATCCTCAACATCTCGGCGTTTATCGTCGTGTGCGAGGCCTTCCTCTGCATCCAGCCCCACTTCGGCTTGTGGCAAAGACCTTCAATGTCAAGCCGAAGGTGGTGAAGGGCGTCCAAGCGGAGTGCGGTGGCGCCATGGTGGGCAAAATGCCCAACGTCATCTGGCTCGAGGGTGCCTTCGTGGAGTCCGTCAAAGGGTGGCAATCGGGGTGGTTCTACATAACCAAGCCGCGTGACCCTAAATGGGCAGCGGCCCCCGAGTTCAGATCTGGTACCCCTATGCAGCTCACCTCCTGGAAAGAGAAGGGCTTGCTATGGGGTAGTTCGGAGGAGCTGACCGGACTCCAGTCCTGTCTCCAGACCCTGGTGAACAAGAAGCTTAAGCTTGTCAACGTGATCCAGGTCATGCTCGTCCGCCGGATTCTCCCTTGCCAGCAACGGGCCTTCAATTTGTGGGAGTTTGATCCGGCACAGCACCGGACCCTGAGCGGGCTCTTCGACACGACGTACGAAGCTGCCTGGAGGGTGCTATTCAAGGGCGGAGAAGCCCCCGCATCCGCAACTGAAGATCGCGGATTTAGCACGAAGCGCCCGGCCGGCGAGGTAAGCTTTGCTATCCTTTATGGGACACTCATTTCTTTCATAGTTTGACTCTATGTGGGATCTAAAACTCCCAATGCCTTTAACAGGACTGGCAGAAGACGTCCGGACAGGTTAACTGTGTGGCTCCCCTTCCCGAAGACCCAGCGAACACCCCTTTAACGGGGCTGCTGGTTCCGGCCCTTTACGTGGTGACGGAGAAGAAGGCCAAGAAGAAGGCCACGGGAACCCGAAGGAGTTCCCGGCGACAGGTGGTATCGGACTCGTCGTCCGATGGCTCCGAGGCGGACTCCTCCCCCGAAGACGAGGAGGAGAAAGAGGACTCTCCCCAAGAGGTGGGAGAGAAGAAGAGGAAGGCTTCCCCAACGAGGAAGGCCGAAGGGTCCAAGAAGGGAAGGACCCTTCCTCCGGACTGCTCTGCCAATGCCGACGATGGCGATGGGGGCTGGCCCTCAAGGACCAAGCCCCTGGCAAGATCGTAAGTGTCCGAATTCCTGGATGATTTATAATTTCTCTTTTTTGCCACGTGGTGTCCTTCTAATGCCGCATACAACCTGTAGTCCGGCCGAGGACGATCTTCCCGCTTCTTCGAGCGGGTCCTTGGCTCCGTCGGATGTGGATTCCATTCCGACCGCCTCCACCCCTCGTGATGCTGAGGACGCCGAGGTCGGATCCCAGGAGGGGACCCACCCGGAGGGGGAGGCTCCGGAGGTGCCATAGGGCAACCTCCCGGACTTCGCACCGGACTCCGCACCGGAACCCGCAGTGGTTCCGGAGTCCGGCAGGCGGCCCCTTCGTAAGAAGGGCAAGACCGTGACACCGGCGGCCTCCGTCCAACCGGAGGCGCTGGACAACTTGTTGGAGGCGCTCAACGGCGCTTCCATCGAGGAAGAACACCGCACTATCATGAGTGCGGTGATTCAGAAGGTTCAGCTCGCCAAGAGCGGGCTGACCGAAGCCTGTAGCAGCCTTCTAACAGGCTTTGAGGTAAGAAATTTTAAAATATGTAATGTAATACCGCATATACAGTAGCCCCTGATGCTCGGTTCGGTGTTCGGAAAGAAAGCCGGACTGAAGATCTAAAAAGATATACGCAGGAGTTCTAAAAATTATGTCAATATGTGATTGCAGGCTGCGTTGCTGACCTGTGCCGCACTGAATGCGGAGGTCGATGCTTTGAAGCAGAACCTCGAGCGGTCCGAGAACGAGCTCGGCCTTGCCAAGAAGTGGCTCGAGGACAGAGAAGGTGAGTAACACCATATTGAATTTGTACCTTACAGAAAAGGATTTTGGTTGCAAGAGAAATAACAAGGATAGCATGGGCACTGCAGGGGCCACGAACGAGGTGGCAACCCTGAAGGAGGCCGTGTCCGCGGCCGAGCGTAATGCGGCCGCGGAACGAGCTGAGCGAGAGAAGCAGGAGGCGTGGGTGGCGGAGGTGCAGCAAGAGCTCCAGGCTCTCGTGGAAAAGCATGAGAGTTTGGAGCGCGACTCGAAGACTCGAGAGTCCGAGCTTGCCTCGGCTCTTGAGAGTGCCAAAGCCGCTAAGGCCGAAGCCCATAAGGCCCTCCAGGAGATTGAGGCGATGAAGAAAATAGCGGCGGGTAAGGAATTTTTCATGCAAAGCAAGCATGTGAATGTGAATTACCTGTTACTTACCCGAATTCGGAGCTCTCCAGGAGCGTTTGCAGATCTGCCTCGCAGCGTGTCCGATGCTGCCGCATTCTACCGGGCCAAGGAGGGGAGCTCGACGGAGAAGGTCTTCTGGTCTCAGTATGCTGAGGCCGGACATCCGGTGCCCCTTAGCGATCAGCTGGAGCAGCTGGTCGAGCTCCACAAGGTAGCTGAACAGGCCATGAAGGGCCTCATAGTTCGGCTATGGCCCGAGGAGGCCATGCCTGGGAGCTACTTCAGCCTGGTGCGGCGGTTGGTGGATGCGTGTCCCTGGGTGGAAGTCGTCAAGCGCTCCGCCTGCATTGAAGGTGCCCGTCGGGCCCTTGCCCGTGCAAAAGTGCACTGGGGCAGGCTGGACGCTGAGAAGCTTCTGACGGACGCGCCGCCGGCGGGCAAGGAGTATCGCACGCCCGAAATGTATTATAAGAGTGTCTTGAAGGGTGCCCGCAAGATTACGGATGAGTGCTCCAAAGATGTAATATTTGAGTAGACTCGCAATGTGTTATCCTGTGCGCTGAAAACTTTGTTCATATGCGCTAAGCAATGCTTATTAATTTAAAATATTACCTTTTGTGCGGCCGTTTATCAAATCTGAGAGATGGCAAGTCGTCGGCTTCAGCCCCCATGCCATTAGTGCTGGGGTGTTCGGGATAAACTTGAGCACTCTTGTTCCCATGTTTGGGTCCATCTAGGGAGGCGCTCAACACAACGAACGAGGCAACCAGACTTATAATGCTTGAACACTCTCACTTAGCCATAGAATTCTATAATTTTAAATTTCGGCGAAGCCCCTAGTGTTCGGAAGACCGAGTTTGCGGCGCTATCCACGCCTGGGCTGGACAAAGCCGGTTCCTCGCTCTAAGCGGCATAAGTCTTTAGGGACTCGAAAAGACCTCTCGAACAGCGACCAGCTCTGGCCTTATCATGATGGTCAGTTTTAGCTTTCTCCACTGAGGCGCTCGCCCAGCTCAACCGGGGCGCAATCGCAGTGGTTCTCCCAGTGCTACCTTAGCCGATAAAACGGAACGTAAGGTACCAAAACATGGGAGCCGGGCAAACCCAACTATTGACCCAAGACATGATTCGGAGCCGATGCATATAATGCTATAAGT
Organism: Triticum aestivum; assembly: GCF_018294505.1. Lineage (NCBI taxonomy): Eukaryota > Viridiplantae > Streptophyta > Magnoliopsida > Poales > Poaceae > Triticum > Triticum aestivum. The sequence continues at coordinate 247,250,588 of NC_057798.1, forward strand.
TCGGGGTGCCGCACTTGTGAAAGTGTTCGGACTTATCACACCGTAATGCGGGGAACTTAAGCCCCTGGCGTATTCGGCCATACCAAAGTGTACGGATGCAAGATGTCATAAATGAACATATATATAAGAGAGAAATGCAATTATAAGCGAAAAGCGATGCATTGTTTATTCAAGGAATTCTGCGATGAATGTAGAACAATACAAATAGTGCGGTAAGCAAGGGGTGAGACTATTAAACATGTCCCCCTCCAGGGGTAGGCTGCGGAATGGTGTATTAAACAGATTTAATGCTCGTAATGGAGACCACCTGAGTGTTTATCGTAGCCTTTCTCCTTCCCTGGCTGTTGCATCGTGGGTTCGGCAGGTCTGCTGCCGAACAGGGCCTCTGGTGAACGGAGTCCTATTGGTAAAAAAAGAAAAAAGAAAGAGAGCGACACACTTGGGAGCCCCTGGTGCGGTTGAGCCGCACTCTGGGCCTGTCGTGGTCGTGCCCCTCCCCCTATGCCCATGGTATCTCCAGAGCGTAGTGATGTACGTGAAGTACTAGTCTTGCAATCATGCAAGGGTTGGGGTTGGGGCCGCATTGCTACGCGTGCTCGGAACGTGCCAGGTGGTCTTGATGTATGTTACTCCGGGCGCGTTTGGCCATGTCCGGTCGCTTAACGGCCGGACTTGAGAATTGCCTTAAGAGGCTGCTCTGTACTTCTGCCGCGAGAGCCGCTGTGTGTACCTCCGTTCGGAGGGAGCGTTCAGTGTTTCCGTTGACCGTGATGACTCCTCGAGGGCCTGGCATCTTGAGCTTGAGGTATACGTAATGCGGCACCGCGTTGAACTTTGCAAATGCGGTCCGTCCGAGCAGAGCGTGATAGCCACTGCGGAACGGGACTATGTCGAAGATTAACTCCTTGCTTTGGAAGTTATCCGGGGATCCGAAGACCACTTCCAGTGTGACTGAGCCTGTACAATTGGCCTCTACACCTGGTATGATGCCTTTGAAGGTCGTCTTTGTAGGTTTAATCCTTGAGGGTCTATGCCCATCTTGCGCACTGTATCCTGATAAAGCATGTTCAAGCTGCTGCCGCCGTCCATCAGGACTCTGGTGAGGTGAAATCCATCGACGATTGGGTCTAAAACCAATGCGGTGAATCTGCCATGCTGGATACTGGTGGGGTGGTCCCTTCGATCAAAAGTGATCGGGCAAGAGGACCATGGATTGAACTTCGGGGCGACTGGCTCCATCGCATATACGTCCCTAAGTGCACGCTTCCGCTCCCTCTTGGGTATGTGGGTTGCGTATATCATGTTTACCGTCCGCACTTGTGGGGGGAAACCCTTCTGTCCTCTACTGTTCGGCGGCCGGGTCTCTTCCTCGTCATCGCTATGCAGCCCCTTGTCATTGTTTTCGGCAATTAGCTTGCCTGCCTGCTTAAATACCCAACAATCCCTGTTGGTGTGATTAGCTGGCTTTTCGGGGGTGCCATGTATCTGCCAAGAGAGGTCGAGTATTCGGTCCAAATTGGACGGACCCGGAGTAGTTCTTTTGAATGGCTTCTTCCGCTGACCGGGTTTAGAGCCTCTGAATCCGGCGTTGATTGTCGTATCCTCAGTGTTATCGCCTTTAACACGGCGTTTGTTTTTGTTTCGACGCGACCTGATATTGCGGTCCTTGGTATCCGGACTGCCAGAATTTTTGCTGAGGTTGTTACTGCGGGCTAGCCAACTGTCCTCCCCCGCACAGAAGCGGGTCATGAGTGATGTGAGGGCTGCCATGGATTTTGGCTTTTCTTGTCCTAGGTGCCGGGCCAGCCACTCGTCTCGGATGTTATGTTTGAAGGCTGCGAGGGCCTCTGCATCCGGACAGTCGACGATTTGATTTTTCTTTGTTAAGAACCGTGTCTAGAATTGTCTGGCCGATTCGTCTGGCTGCTGAATTATATGGCTTAGGTCATCGACGTCTTGTGGTCGCACATATGTGCCCTGGAAGTTGTCGAGGAATGCGGCTTCCAGGTCCTCCCAACACCCAATTGACTCTGCTGGCAAGCTGTTAAGCCAATGCCGAGCTGGTCCTTTAAGCTTGAGTGGGAGATATTTGATGGCGTGGAGATCGTCACCGCGGGCCATATGGATATGAAGGAGATAGTTTTCAATCTAAACCGCGGGATCTGTCGTGCCATCGTAGGATTCAATGTTCACGAGTTTAAACCCTTCAGGGATTTGATGATCCATTACTTCATCTGTGAAGCATAGTGGGTGTGCGGCGCCTCTATACTGGGCAATATCGCGACATAGCTCAAGAGAGCTTTGTCTACTGTGTTCGGCCCGGCCGGAGTTGCTGTATCCGGCGCGACGGTAGTCGTCGCGCATTGTGGGGCGCCCACGTGATCCGTAGATCGATCTTGATTGTCTTGCCTTGTCCTCCAATATGTCTCGCAAGTCCGGCGCATTCCCCCTTGGCTTCGTATTTTTCGAGCGGTGCCGAGGTACGGTCCTGATGGAGGGCCTAGAGGCCTCTCTATGGCGGCCACGAGGTGGTCGGTCTACCGTATTGTGCGCTGGTGATGAAGGTTTATACTCCTCCTCCTCTAATCGGGGGAGCAACTTGTGTTTTGGGTAGCTTTTGGAGGCGCATTCGAGTTCATGCTCCTCGGCCGCGAGGACTTCGGTCCATCTGTCGGCCAGCAGGTCTTGATCAGCTCGGAGCTGTTGCTGCTTTTTCTTTAGGCTGTTTGCCGTGGCCATAAGCCTGCGTTTAAAACGCTCTTGTTCGACGGGATCCGCGGGCACGACAAATTCGTCGTTGTTGAGGCTTGCCTCGTCTCCGGAGGGAGGCGTGTAATTATCATTGAGGTAGTCCTGGACTAGGGGGTGTCCGGATAGCCGGACTATCATCATCGGCCGGACTCCAAGACTATGAAGATACAAGATTGAAGACTTCGTCCCGTGTCCGGATGGGACTTTCCTTGGCGTGGAAGGCAAGCTTGGCGATACGGATATGTAGATCTCCTACCATTGTAACCGACTCTGTGTAACCCTAGCCCTCTCTGGTGTCTATATAAACCGGAGGGTTTTAGTCCGTAGGAAAAACAACCATTACAACAATCATACCATAGGCTAGCTTCTAGGGTTAAGCCTCCTTGATCTCGTGGTAGATCCACTCTTGTACTACCCATATCATCAATATCAATCAAGCAGGAGTAGGGTTTTACCTCCGTCAAGAGGGCCCGAACCTGGGTAAAAACATCGTGTCCCTTGTCTCCTGTTACCATCCGCCTAGACGCACAGTTCGGGACCCCCTACCCGAGATCCGCCGGTTTTGACACCGACATTAGTGCTTTCATTGAGAGTTCCTCTGTGTCGTCACTGATAGGCTTGATGGCTTCTTCAATCAACAACAACGCAGTCCAGGGTGAGACTTTTCTCCCCGGACAGATCTTCGTGTTCGGTGGCTTTGCACTGCGGGCCAATTCACTTGGCCATCTGGAGTAGATCGAAAGCTACGCCCCTGGCCATCAGGTCAGATTTGGAAGCCTAAACTTGACGGCTGACACCCGCGGAGACTTGATCTTCGATGGATTCGAGCCACAGCTGAGCGTGCCGCACTGTCACGATGGGCAGGATTTAGCTCTGCCACCGGACAGTACCCTGGAGGCCGCACATGAGTCCGCTCCGACCCATAGTTCAGAGCCGACCGCGCAGATCGAGGACAGGTGGCTGGACACCGCCTCGGGAGCTGCAATCTCTACGGTGATGGAGCCGAATACTGACCTCGTCCTTTGCAAAGCTCGTGACTCCGAGGTGTCGGACTCCTTGCCGGACTCCGAACCTCCTGCGCCCCTGTCAATCGAATCCGATTGGACGCCGATCATGGAGTTCACCGCTGCGGACATATTTCAGCACTCACCCTTTGGCGACATCCTGAATTCGCTAAAGTATCTCTCGTTATCAGGAGAGCCCTGGCCGGACTGTGGTCAGGATGGTTGGGATGTGGACGACGAAGAAATTCAAAGCCCACCCACCACCCACTTTGTAGCCACTGTCGACGATCTAACCGACATGCTAGACTATGACTCCAAAGACATCGACGGTATGGACGACGATGCCGGAGACGACCAAGAACCAGCACCTACCGGGCACCGGAAAGCCACCTCAATTCATGATATATACCTGGTGGACACCCCAAAGGAGAGCGATAACGAGGAACAACGGGACGCGGCGAAGGATAGTTCCCCCGAAAAACAACCAAAACGGCGACACAAGCGCCGCCCCAAGTCCCGCCTCAATAACAGCAGCACTCATAATGACCCAGCCATAGTGCAGGGCAGACCAGTGGGCGACGAACATGCAACCAAGCAGCCATCCGAACAGGATGAATCGGACAATCAACTCATCCTCGGCGAAAACAACAGTCCCGACGATCTCACACCGGACACACCACCAGAGCATAAGAACCTTCAAAAATGGCTTGTCGCCACTGCAAGAAGTTTGAAGAAGGAGAAACGGAAGCTCAAAACAGCGAAAGACATACTCAGAATGAGGTGGAGCAAAGTGCTCAAGACCACGGACAAATATAGCAATAGCCACCAAATAAAGAGCTACCCGAAGCGCAAGCTGCTGCCCGAATTCGACGAGGAGGCCATAGAGCCCCCACAAGCAAAAAGCAAAGATTCCGCCTGGCCGGATAGACGACCAGATGACAGGCCAAGAGCGGCAAGCGGCGCCGCACATAAGCCGGCACATGGCACACATAAATATCCTCGCAAAACGAACGGCCCGGTCAGGTCCATTTATGGGCCAAAGAAGAGGGCCCCAGGAAGCAACACAACACGCCGAGTGTTCGAAGATAACGGCACACCTAAATACAGGGGCGCCGCACACCCACTATGTTTCACCGATGAGGTGCTGGATCATGAATTTCCAGCAGGGTTCAAGCCCGTAAACATAGAGGCATACGACGAAACAACAGACCCCAGAGTCTGGATTGAGGATTACATCCTGCATATACATATGGCTAGAGGAGATGATCTCCACGCCATAAAATATCTACCCCTCAAGCTCAAGGGGCCAGCTCGGCATTGGCTCAAAAGCCTCCCAGAAAATACCATTGGAAGTTGGGAAGAGCTCGAGGACGCGTTTAGAGCAAATTTTCAGGGGACTTATGTCCGCCCTCCGGACGCAGACGATCTAAGTCACATAACTCAGCAGCCCGGAGAGTCAGCGCGCAAATTCTGGAACAGGTTCCTCACAAAAAAGAACCAAATAGTCGACTGTCCAGACGCCGAAGCCTTAGCAGCTTTTAAACATAATGTCCGAGACGAATGGCTCGCCAGACACCTCAGCCAAGAGAAGCCGAGAACAATGGCCGCGCTAACAAGCCTCATGACTCGCTTTTGCGCAGGGGAAGATAGCTGGCTAGCAAGATGCAGCACCAGCGACCCGAGTACATCCGAGATCAGAGATGGAAACGGAAAATCACGGCGCAGAAAGGACCAGCGCCGAAATAAAGAAAAAAGCCCAAAGAACACGGCGGTCAACGCCAGATTCAAAAGCTCGCGGCCAAACAATAAAACACTGCCCCTTAAGGACAACAGTGACAAGCTATCCAACTTAAACAAAATTTTGGATCGGATATGTCAAATCCACAGTACCTCCGGGAAGCCTGCAAACCACACCCACCGGGATTGTTGGGTTTTCAAACAGTCCGGCCGACTCAACGCCGAACACAAGGCGCTCGACGCGCCAAGCGAAGATGACGACGAACCCCAACAGCAGAGCGCCGAAAAACAAAAGACTTTCCCACAAGAAGTCAAAACAGTAAACTCACTTCATGTGATAATACGGAACAACAGTGCGGCGCCCGCCAAAGTAGGTGTCGCACGGTCGACCCCAGCGGAACCTCGAGACTGGATGTCAAAACCAATTACTTTCGACCACCTAGACTATTCCAGAAGTATTCGAAACGCAGGATGGACTGCTCTGATATTGGATCCTGTAATCGACGAACTACAATTTACACAAGTCTTAATGGATGGCGGCAGCGATTTAAACCTGCTATATCCGGACACAATCCGCAAGTTGGGGGTAGACCTTACTAAAATTCGACATAGCCGCACTTCCTTTAAAGGAGTGACGCCAGGCCCTTATGCCAAGTGCACGGGCTCCTTACTACTAGAAGTTGTGTTCGGGTCACCCGACAACTTCCGACGCGAAAAGCTAATCTTTCATGTCGCCCCATTCAAAAGTAGCCATCAAGCACTATTGGGACGTGAAGCTGTTGTCCGCTTTAATGCAATACCACACTACGCGTCTCTTACACTTAAAATGCCCGGTCCACGCGGCATCATCTCATTAAAAGGTCGTTCAAGACCCCGGACACGGCTAGACGAGTCCGGCATAAATAAACTAGGGGCTCCCTAGACGCACACCCCTTAACAAGGGGCTGTGCGTATGAGCAATAAGGAGCTAACAAAAGCTCAACTTTATTCATTTATTCATGCTCTGTTTTAAATACATTTTTCACACGATTTCTTTTCAAACTAAGTTCCTCTCTTTTACAGATGAACAGTGTGTTAAACCCGTCCAGGATACAGCACAACGGAGACACAGGCGCAGACGTGCAGTAGGGACCCGTTACAAGGATTCTTTTCAGATTAAGACCCCGCGTAAACCTTTTTTACTGTCTCTTGTTGCTATACATCCCCTGGTTTTTAACTATAGCCAGAGAGGAGGCTGGCATTTTGGCATCGGCCGCGTCAGAGGATCTCGCGTGTACCTGGACACTAGGGGCTTAGGGCATTGATCTGCCCGTCATCATAAAGACCGAACACCTCAGGGAGTGTTCGGCATCTCGAGTTAGGCCTTATATGCATCAGCTCCGAATCATGTCTTTGGTCAAATGTTGGGTTTGCCCGGCTCCTGTGTTTTGCTGCCTTATGTTCCGTATCATCGGCTAACTCGGCACCAGGAGAACTACTGCGATTGTGCCCCGGTTCGGCCGGGTGAGCACCTCAGTAGAGAAAGCCGAAAACTGACTGTCATGATGTAGCGAGAGACTGGTCAACCACTCGATCGACCTTCGGAATGTTTAGAATTCCTCCGCTTTGACGAAGGACCGCTTCCCGGTCAGGCACACACGCGCCCCAAATTCGGAGAGTGCGGTGCCCCTAGGGGCTATATCGTAGCCCCACCTTCGAACTCCTATGTCTAAGTGAAAGTGATAAAGCATTATAGTCCGGTTGCCTCGTTTGCTACGCTACCACCTCCTTCACAGGACCAAGACGTTGGATTAAGTGTGAAAATGCGCTATTTCGCAAACACCCCCGCACCATGTGCGTGGGGGCTGAAGCCGAAGACTGCCATCTTTCAGGTTATACACAAGTATACATTAATGGCTGCACAGGAGATATTTCAATACTTGAACGCACAAGTACAAAAAGCGCTTATATTATAAACATCGTTTTACAAACCTTAAAGTTCATGTGAACATGACATTTTTTGAGCACTGTGACTCTATTACACGAGCACCACGCATAACTTCCCCAAAATAGTGCTCGGCGGGTAACCGGCTCTTGTCCGAACCCCGGGTCGCAATAGCGGTGGCGTCCATTTCCGTCCAGTATGTCTTCACACGGGCGAGGGCCATCCGTGCACCCTCTATGCAGGCCGACCGCTTCATCGCCTTTATATGTGGCACCGCCCCAAGGAATTGCTGCAATAAGCCGAAATAACTCTTCAGCTTGGGCCTATCCGGCCAGACATGAGCTACGATATCCGTCATGGCAAGTCCGTACAATCTATTCAGCTCAGCCCGCTCAGCCAACCGATCGGTCAACGGAAGTGAACGCTCCGGACTATGGAATTGAGACCAAAAAAGCTCTTCCGTCTCGTGATCCTTTTGACTTCGGAAGTGCACAACAGCATCTGCCGCACTCGCCGCTAAATCCATACAAGGATCCTCCGGACCCCACAGCTGGCCAAGCTGAGCATACTTCGGATCTGTAAACCTCCTGCACAGCAGAAAGGGCTTGCCAGCCGCAATATCTCCGGCCTGGCGCAGCTCCTCCTTTATAGCCCTCATTGCAGAATGGCCATCCTTGGCTTCGGCGTGGCCTTCCTCAGGTCTTCTTGCTCCGCTCGGCGTTCTTTTTCAAGAACCTCATAGCGGTCGGTAACATCTTTCAACTTCACGGCCATTTCGGCCATCTCCTCCTTGCTTCGGCAGTGAGCAGCCCTTTCGGCTTCTAGCTCTTCGGCCGCCCTCGAGGCAGCCGCATCACTCCTTCTGGCCTGCTCCTTGGCTTGAGCAAGTTCTGCCCGAAGGCCCTCCATAGCAGCGGCACCATCTGCATTAAGCACACATGTTGTAAGGAGTGGGCTTCAGCTCCCTTACTAGGTGACCACGGAGAAACAACCTACCTTGTGACCCGTCAAGTCACTTATTGACCAGCTCGATGTCCGCATCCGCAACGTCGAGTTGTCGCTTTAGTTCGGTAACTCCATCAGTCCGACTGGCCACCGGACTATCCGCCACCTGCATAGGGAAGGCGAAAATTAATACCTGCGATTTTGATCCTCGGCACGCTGTCGCTTTCGACAACATACTGAGTCTTAGGGGCTACTATCTATACAGAGCGCACTTTATGCGTAAAACTGTCAAAAGGTATGTCATTTTTACGTACCTCAAACCCCGCCAGCAAACTTCTGACGGCATCATGCAACCCGCCTTCGGCAGACGAAATTCTTCCAATCACCATACTCATCAATGTACGGTGACCTTCTGAGATTGACGCCCTCTCAAGCAGATCCTTCAGCTCCCCCGGCCGCACTCCAGTTGGTGCCGAACTCTGCGGCCCTGCCGGACTCGGGGATACCCTCCGCGATGACACCTCAGGTTCGTCCGCTCTTCCTGATGGTGCGGCAGATGGAGGCGTCTCACTCTCCACCATCTCCGGACGAAGGTCCCCCGAGGACGAGCTCATCTGAGAAGGACGGAGATCCGAACTACAAGGTAAAAACTTCGGTTATCCTCATAAGCAAAAATAGGGATGTCTCTTATTACAGAACCCCCTTTTTCTACTTACGGCTCGCTGGAGGGCTGATTCCTTAGGGGAGATAGTGCGGCCGGGGCCTCCCCGGACGCAGGACCCTCTGTGAAGATCTCTTCCCCCGCTTCGAGGCCTTGGCCTCCGGGTTTTCGGAAGCAATCCTCTTCTCCCCTTGGAAGGAGGAATTCTCGATTCCCCCTTTCTCAAATGCCTCCTTGGTAGAGGCGGTAGTGTCCCTGTTCTCCCCTTCGCCTTCCTCTGAAGGCGCAACCTTCAGCATCCTGACCAGCACAGGATCCGGCACGGTCTTCGGGAGGGGGGCCGAACACCGTATCAGTTTCGCTTGCGCTATCCACTCCTATTCAAGAGACGATGGGTTAATAGGCAAATTCAAGAAGGCGCAAACAAATGGTGTGTCTGGACGCAGGGCCACTTACCTGAGCATCCGGGCGATTGCAGCTTAGGTCGGAATCCTCGGTCAATTCCGGACACATCTCTTGTGATCCGAAGAACAATTTATACATCTCCACGGGTGTCGTACCCATGAAGTGTTGGAGATCTCGTGGCCCCTCGGGATTGAACTCCCACAGACGGAGGGGGCGACGCTTGCAGGGCAGGAGGCGCCGAATCAGCATAACCTGCATCACTACGACCAGATTGATCTCCCTCTCCTGGAGGTCTCGAATCCGGCCCTGCAATAGGGGTACGTCCTTTGACGGCCCCCAGTTGAGCCCTTGGCTGACCCATGACATCAGTCGCTGTGGAGGGCCCGAGCGGAAGATGGGCGGCGGCTTCTGCCTGCTGCCCCTGGGAGCGGTTATGTAGAACCACTCCTGTTGCCACAAGCCGAGCTCCTCCTGGAAAGAGCCCTCGGGCCATGGAGCATTGGCCCTTATGCTTACAACCGCCCCGCCGCACTCTGCTTGATGCCCCTCGATCATCTTCGGATCCATGTTGAAGGTCTTAAGCCACAAGCCAAAGTGAGGGGTAGTGCGGAGGAAGGCTTTGCAGACGACAATGAATGATGAGATATGGAGGGTGGACTCCGGAGCCAAGTCGTGGAATTCCAGCCCATAGTAAAACATGAGCCCTCTCACAAAAGGATCCATCGGGAAGCCTAAACCCCGACGGAGGTGGGACACAAACACGACGTTTTCGCCGGGCTCGGGGGTGGGAATGACTTGCCCTTTGGCAGGTGTCGGTGTCAAAACCGGCGGATCTCGGGTAGGGGGTCCCGAACTGTGCGTCTAGGCGGATGGTAATAGGAGACGAGGGACACGATGTTTTACCCAGGTTCGGGCCCTCTCGATGGAGGTAAAACCCTACGTCCTGCTTGATTAATATTGATGATATGGGTAGTACAAGAGTGGATCTACCACGAGATCAAGGAGGCTAAACCCTAAAGCTAGCCTATGGTATGATTATTGTAATGTATGTTGTGTCCTACGGACTACAGCCCTCCGGTTTATATAGACACCGGAGAAGGCTAGGGTTACACAGAGTCGGTTACAATGGTAGGAGATCTACATATCCGTATCGCTAAGCTTGCCTTCCATGCCAAGGAAAGTCCCATCCGGACATGGGACGGAGTCTTCAATCTTGTATCTTCGTAGTCTTGGAGTCCGGCGGACGATGATAGTCCGGCTGTCCGGACACCCCCTAGTCCAGGACTCCCTCAGTAGCCCCTGAACCGGGCTTCAATGACGATAAGTCCGGCGCGCATAATGTTCGGCATTGCAAGGCGGGTTCCTCCCTTGAATAATCCAGAGAAGATCATGAACACCAGGATAGTGTCCGGCTCTGCAAAATAAATTCCACATTCCACCGTAGAGAGAATAAAATGTACACAAGTCCAATCTGCTGACGTATTATGCGGCATGACATCACACCGCTACCAAGCCTTTATTTGAATCGTTTTTTATTATACCACCTCAGCACGTTTAGCGAAGCGGTTTCCTTGGCACGTCCTGTCGAAGCAAAGATCATGTTCCCCTTATTCCGGGATTCTCATCAATACGGACGTGGGTAACCCAACCGCGCCATTGATGGTGGCGCTTGGGAGATAAGCGAGTTTTACCAGGCTGGTGGGGGACGCATGGTCTCCGTCGGCCTATATATAAGGGATAAGGATTTACCTTCTCACCTACGCCTTCTTCCTCCTTTGCTTATCCATCTCCGCGCACTCAAGCTCCAACGCTCAAGCTCGCGCATCTCGCCTCGACCTTCTCCGACCATGTCCGAAGCGGGAGGCAAATGGTTGGCCTCCACCGTTAAGGAGGAGCACATCACCAAGCTGCGCAGCGCCGGATACCTTTCCGGCGACATCGCGCATCGGCTGACCGACGAGGGGCAGCTCATCCCCACCCCCGGGCCCCATGAGAGGGTTGTTTTCCTCCCCCACTTCCTCCGCGGACTGGGCTTTCCTCTTCACCCTTTTGTCCGGGGGCTCATGTTTTACTACGGCCTGGATTTCCACGATCTGGCGCCGAACTTCATCCTCAACATCTTGGCGTTTATCATCGTGTGCGAGGCCTTCCTCTGCGTACGGCCCCACTTCGGCCTGTGGCTCAAGACCTTCAACGTCAAGCCGAAGGTTGTGAAGGGCACGCAAGCGGAATGTGGAGGCGCCATGTTGGGCAAGTTGCCCAACGTCCTTTGGCTCGAAGGGGCCTTCGTGGACTCCGTTAAGGGGTGGCAATCGGGGTGGTTCTACATCACCGAGCCGCGTGAACCCACGTGGGTGGCGGCCCCTGAGTTCAGATCTGGCATCCCCACGCAGCTCACCTCCTGGAAAGAGAAGGGCTTGTTGTGGGGCAATCCGAAGGAGCTGACGGGATTCCGGGCCTGTATCCAGAAGCTGGTGAACAATAAGCTCAGGCTCGTCAACGTGGTCCAAGTCATGCTCATCCGCCGGATTCTCCCATGCCAAGAACGAGCATTCAATCTGTGGGAGTTCAATCCGGAACAGCACCGGGCGCTAAGCGGGCTCTTTGACACGACGTATGAAGGTACCTGGAGGGTGCTGTTTAAGGGCGCCGAAGCCCCCGCGTCCGCGACGGAAGATCGCGGATTTTGCTCGCAGCATCCAGTTGACGAGGTAAGTGATTCAACCTCTTTACGGGACACTCGTGGTAAATAGATTGATTCTAAGAGGGTGTCAATCTCTCTTTTCCTTTGGCAGGAATGGATGGACAAAGCCGAGCAGCTCATTTGTCCGGCTCCCATGCCAGAAGACCCAGTGAACGCCCGACTAGCGGGGCTGCTGGTTCCGGGACCGCACGTGGTGCCGGAGAAGAAGGCCAAGAAGGCGGCCACGGGGACTCGAAAGAGTTCCCGTAATCAGGCGTCTGACGACGAGGCGGACTCCTCCCCCGAAGATGAGGAGGAGGAAGAAGACTCTCTCCCGGAGGAGGGAGAGACGAAGAGGAAGGCTTCCCCGATAGGGGAGGCCGAAGGGTCCAAGAGGGGGAGAACCATTCCCCCGGACAGCTCCGCCAACACCAATGTTGGCGAAGAGGAGTGGCCTTCAAGGGCCAGGCCTCCGGCGAGATCGTAAGTATCCGGATCCCTGTATAATCTGAAATTTCTTTCGTGTCACATAGTGTCCTACTAATGCCGCATACTGTCCGCAGTCCGGCCGATGATGATCTTCTCGCTTCATCGAGCGGGTCGTTGGTCCCGTCGGATGTGGATTCACTTCCGACTGCCTCCACCCCCGCGCTGATGAGGACGCCGAGGTGGGATCCCAGAGAGGGACCCATCAGGAGGAGGCTCCGGAGGCGCCGAAAGGTAGCCTCCGGACTTTGCGCCGGACTCTACGTCGGAACCTGCAATGGATCCGGAGTCCGGCAGGCGGCCCCTTCGAAAGAAGGGCAAGACCGTGACGCCGGCGGCCTCCGTCCAACCGGAGGCGCCGGACAACTTGTTGGAGGCGCTGAAAGGCGCTTCCATCGAGGAAGAACACCGCACTATCATGAGTGCGGTTATTCAGAAGGTTCAGCTCGCCAAAAGCGGGCTGACCGAAGCCTGCAGCAGCCTTCTAACAGGCTTTGAGGTAAGAAGTTATAATTATGTAATGTAATACCGCATAGACAGTAGCCCCTGATGCTTAGTTTGGTGTTCGGAAAGAAAAGCCGGACTGAGGATCTAAGAAGATATACGCAGGGTTGCTTTAAATATGTCAATATGGGTTTGCAGGCTGTGCTGCTGACCTCTGCCGCACTGACTGCGAAGGTCGGTGCGTTGAAGCAGGATCTCGAGCGGTCCGAGCAAGAGCTCGGCCATGCCAAGAAGCAGCTCGAGGACAAAGAAGGTGAGTAACACCACTTTAAATAGTCACCTTACAGAAAAGGATTTTGGTTGCAATAAAATTAACAAGGATAATATGGGTATTGCAGGGGCCACGAACGAGGTGGCAGCTCTGAAGGAAGCTGTGTCCGCGGCCGAACGCAGTGCGGCCGCGGAACGGGCAGAGCGAGAAAAGCAGGAGGCACAGGTGGCGGAAGTACGGCAAGAGCTCCGGGCTCTCATGGAGAAGCATGAGAGCTTGGAGCGTGACTCCAAGACTCGAGAGTCCGAGCTTGCCTCGGCTCTCGAAAGTGCCAAGTTCGCCAAGGCCGAGGCCCGTAAGGCCCTTCAGGAGGTTGAAGATTTAAAGAAGATAGCGGCGGGTAAGGCATTTTTCATGCAAAGCAAGCATGTTAATGTAAACTACCTGACACTTACCCGCATTCGGAGCTCTCCAGGGGCGTTTGCAGATCTGCCACGCAGTGTGTCCGATGCCGCCGCATTCTACCGTGGCGAGGAGGGGAGCTCAACGGAGAAGGTCTTCTGGTCTCAGTACGCTGAGGCCAGCCATCCGGTGCCCCCAAGCGACCAGTTGAAGCAGCTGGTCGAACTCCACAAGGTAGCTGAGGAGGCCATGAAGGGCCTTATAGTCCAGCTGTGGCCTGGACAGGCCATGCCTGGGAGCTACTTCGGCCTCGTGCAGCGGCTGGTGGATGCGTGCCCCTGGGTGGAGGTCATCAAGTGCTCCGCCTGTATTGAAGGTGCTCGTTGGGCCCTTGCCCGCACAAAGGTGCATTGGGGCAGGCTGGATGCGGATAAGCTTCTCACTGACCCACCGCCACCGGGCAAGGAGTATCGCACGCCCAAAATGTATTATAAAACTGTCCTAAAGGGAGCCCGCGATATTGCGGATGAGTGCCCTAGAGATGTAATTTTTGACTAAACTCGCTATGTATTATCCTGTGCGCTGAAAACTTCGTTCATATGCGCCTTGAGCAACGCTTGTTTAATTTAAAATATTACCTTCTGTGCGGCCGTTTATAAAATCTGAGAGATGGCAAGTCGTTGGCTTCAGCCCCCGAGCCGCGAGTGCTGGGGTGTTCGGGATAAACTTGAGCACTCTTGTTCCCATTTTTGGGTCCATCTAGGGAGGCGCTCAACACAACGAACAAGGCAACCGGACTTATAATGCTTGAACACTCTCACTTAGCCATAGAATTCTATAATTTTAAATTTCGGCGAAGCCCCTGGTATTCGGAAGACCGAATCCGGGGCGCTATCCACGCCTTCGTCGGACATTATCCGGAACTTCGCTCGAAGCGGCGTGAGTCTTTAAGGACCCGAAAAGACCTCTCGAACAGCGACCAGTCTCTCGCCTTATCATGCCGGTCAGTTTTAGCTTTCTCCACTGAGGCGCTCGCCCGGCTCAACCGGGGCGCAATCGCAGTGGTTCTCCCAGTGCCACCTTAGCCGACAGAACGGAACATAAGGCACCAAAACGTGGGAGCCGGGCAAACCCAACTATTGACCCAAGACATGATTCGGAGCCGATTCATATAATGCTATAAGTTCGGCGTGCCGCACTTATGAAAGTGTTCGGACTTATCACACCATAATGTGGGGAACATAAGCCCCTGGTGTATTAGGCCGTACCAAAATATACGGGTGCAAGATGTCATGTAATGAACATAGATATATAAAAAGTAATGTAATTGCAGTCGAAAAGTGCTACATTATTTATTAAAGGAAGTCTGCAATGAGTGCGGACTGATACTAATAGTGCGGTAAGCAAGGGATTTGGACTAATTAAGCATGTCCCCCTCCAGGGATGAGCTGCGGACTTGGTGTATATAATCGAATTTATTGCTCGTAATTGAGACCACCTGAGTGTTCGTCGCAGTCTTCTTTTTTCCCTGGCTGTTGCATCGTGAGTTCGGCAGGTTCACCGCCGGACAGGGCCTCTGGTTAACGGAGTCTTGTGTATACAAAGAAGAAAAATAATAAAAAACAGTGGCACACTTGCGAGCCCCTGGTGTGGTCGAGCCGCACTGTGGGTCCATTGTGATCGTGCCCCTTCCCCTACGCCCATGGTATCTCCAAAGCGTAATGATGTACGCGGAGGGTTGTTCTTGCAATCAAGCGAGGGCGGGGGTTAGGGCCGCATTGCTACGCGTGCTCCGATCGTGCCAGGTGGTCTTGGTTGGTATTGCTTCGGGCGCGTTTTGCTATATCCAGCCATTTAACGGCCGGACTCGAGAATTGCCTTAAAAGGCTGCTCTGTACTTCTGCCGCGAGAGCCGCTGTATGTTCCTCCGTTCGGAGGGAGCGTTCCGTATTTCCGTTGACCGTGATGACTCCACGAGGGCCTGGCATCTTGAGCTTGAGGTATGCATAATGCGGCACCGCGTTGAACTTTGCAAATGCGGTTCGTCCGAGCAGAGCGTGATAGCCGCTGCGAAATGGGACTATGTTGAAGATTAACTCCTCGCTCCGGAAATTGTCCAGGGATCCGAAGACCACTTCCAGTGTGACTGAGCCTGTACAATTGGCTTCCACACCTGGTATGACACCTTTAAAGGTTGTCTTTGTAGGTTTAATCCTTGAAGGGTCTATGCCCATCTTGCGCACTGTATCCTGATAAAGCAGGTTCAGGCTACTGCCGCCGTCCATCAGGACTCTCGTGAGGTGAAATCCATCGACGATTGGGTCTAAAACCAATGCGGCAAATCCGCCATGGCGTATGCTGGTCGGATGGTCTCTTCGATCGAAAGTGATCGGACAAGAGGACCATGGATTGAACTTCGGGGCGACTGGCTCAATCGCATAGACGTCCCTTAGTGCGCGCTTCCGCTCCCTCTTGGGTATATGGGTTGCGTAAATCATGTTCACCGTCCGCACTTGTGGGGGGAAACCCTTCTGTCCTCTATTGTTCGGCGGTCGGGTCTCTTCCTCATCGTCGCTTTTTAGCCCCTTGTCATTGTTTTCGGCAATTAACTTGCCTGCCTGCTTGAACACCCAGCAGTCTCTGTTGGTGTGATTAGCTGGCTTTTCAGGGGTGCCATGTATCTGGCATAAGCGGTCGAGTTTTCGGTCCAAATTGGACGGACCCGGGGTGGTTCTTTTGAATGGCTTCTTCCGTTGACCGGGTTTAGAGCCTCGGAATCCGGCGTTGACTGCCGTATCCTCCTTGTCGTCGCCGTTAATGCGGCGTTTATTTTTGCTTCGACGTGACGTGCCATTGTTGTCCTTAGTATCCGGACTGCCAGAATTTTTACTGAGGTTGTTGCTGCGAGCGAGCCAGCTATCCTCTCCCGCGCAAAAGCGGGTCATTAATGATGTGAGGGCTGCCATGGATTTCGGCTTTTCCTGTCCCAGGTGCCGGGCTAGCCAATCGTCGCGGATGTTATGTTTGAAGGCTGCAAGGGCCTCTGCATCCGGACAGTCTACGATTTGGTTTTTCTTTGTCAAGAACTGTGTCCAGAATTGTCTGGCCGATTCGTCTGGCTGCTGAATTATGTGGCTGAGGTCATCGGCATCTGGTGGCCGCACATAGGTGCCCTGGAAGTTGTCGAGGAATGCGGCTTCCAGGTCTTCCCAACACCCAATCGACTCTGCGGGCAAGCTATTGAGCCAATGCCGAGCTGGTCCTTTAAGCTTGAGTGGGAGATACTTGATGGCATGGAGATCGTCGCCGCGGGCCATATGGATGTGAAGAAGATAATCTTCGATCCAAACCGCGGGGTCTGTTGTGCCATCGTAGGATTCGATGTTTACGGGTTTAAACCCTTCAAGGATTTGATGATCCATTACTTCGTCAGTGAAGCATAGCGGGTGTGCGGTGCCTCTATATTGAGCAATATCACGACGCAGCTCGAGAGAGTGTTGTCTGCTGTGTTCGGCCCGGCCGGGGTTATTGTATCCGGCGCGACGGTATTCGTCGCGGGTCGTGGGGCGCCCTCGTGATCCGTAGATGGATCTGGATTGCCTTGCTTTGTCCTCCAATACGTCTCGCAAGTCCGGCGCGTTCCCTTTTGGCTTCGTACTTTTGGAGCGATGCCGGGGTACGGTCTTGGTTGAGGGCCTGGATGCCTCTCTGTCGCGACCACATGGTGGTCGGTCTGCCGTATCGTGCACTGGTGATGAAGGTATGTACACTTCCTCCTCTAGTCGGGGGAGCAACTTGCGTCTTGGGTAGCTTTTGCAGGGGCCTTCGAGTTTATACTCTTCGGCCGCGAGGACCTCGGTCCATCGATCGGCCAGCAGGTCCTGATCAGCTTGAAGCTGCTGCTGCTTTTTCTTTAGGCTATTTGCCGTGGCGATAAGCCTGCATTTGAAATGCTCTTGTTCGACGGGATCCTCGGGCACGACGAATTCGTTGTCGTTGAGGCTTGCCTCGTCTTCGGAGGGAGGCATATAGTTATAATCCTCGACCTCTTCGTCTGCCGCCCTCTTGTGAGGGCATGCTTCTGCATCCTCCTGCGCCGAGTCTTGCTGGAGGGGGTTATCTTCGGCACTCTCCGGGGTGTTATTATCTCCTGTGCCGGAATCTCCATTCTTGCTGTGGCGGGATTTAGAGCGGCGCCGCTGACGCTGGCGCTTGGGCTGCTTCTTTAAAGAATCTGCCTCCGCTGCTTCTTCGCCGTCCCCGTCTTTTGGGGTGTCCACCATGTATATGTCGTATGACGAGGTGGTCTTCCAGTGCCCTGTAGGCGCTAGTTCCTGTTCGTCTCCGGCATCGTCATCCATAGCGTCGATGTCTTCGGAGTCATAGTCTAGCATGTCGGTTAGATCGTCGACAGTGCCTACAAAGTGGGTGGTGGGTCGGCTCTGAATTTCTTAGTCGTCCGTATCCCAACCATCCTGGCCATAATCCGTCCAGGACTCTCCGGATAGCGAGAGATGCTTTAGCGAATTTCGGATGTCGCCAAAGGGCGAGTGTTGGAAGATGTCCGTGGCGGTGAATTCCATAACCGGCGCCCAATCAGATTCGATTGGCAGGGGCGCGGGAGGTCCGGAGTCCGGCAAGGAGTCCGGCACCTCGGAGTCACGAGCTTCGCGAGGGACAAGGGTAGTGTTCGGCTCCATCGCCGTGGAAGTTGAAGCCCCCGAGGCGGTGTCCAACCACCGGTCCTCGATCTGGGCGGTCGGCTCCGGTCTAAGGGCCGGAGTGGATTCTTGTGCGGCCACCAAGGCACTCTTCGGTGAAAGAGCTAGATCATGCCCATCGTAACAGTGCGGCACGCTTGGCTGTGGCTCGAGCCCGTCGAAGATCAAGTCCCCGCGGATGTCGACCGTGAAGTTTAGGCTTCCGAATCTGACCTGACGGCCAGGGGCGTAGCTTTCGATCTGCTCCAGATGGCCAAGTGAATTAGCCCGCAGTGCGAAGCCGCCGAATACGAAGGTCTGTCCGGGGAGAAAAGTCTCACCCTGGACAGCGTTGTTGGTTGAAGATGCCATCGAGCCTATCGGTGACGACACAAAGGAACTCTCAATGAAAGCACCAATGTTGGTGTCAAAACCGGCAGATCTCGGGTAGGGGGTCCCGAACTATGCGTCTAGGCGGATGGTAACAGGAGACGAGGGACACGATGTTTTACCCAGGTTCGGGCCCTCTCGATGGAGGTAAAACCCTACGTCCTGCTTGATTAATATTGATGATATGGGTAGTACAAGAGTGGATCTACCACGAGATCAAGGAGGCTAAACCCTAAAGCTAGCCTATGGTATGATTGTTGTAATGTATGTTGTGTCCTACGGACTACAGCCCTCCGGTTTATATAGACACTGGAGAAGGCTAGGGTTACACAGAGTCGGTTACAATGGTAGGAGATCTACATATCCGTATCACCAAGCTTGCCTTCCACGCCAAGGAAAGTCCCATCCGGACACGGGACGGAGTCTTCAATCTTGTATCTTCGTAGTCTTGGAGTCCGGCGGACGATGATAGTCCGGCTGTCCGGATACCCCCTAGTCCAGGACTCCCTCAGCGGGCAACCTATGCAAAATCTCGTAAGTCAGGTACTTGGCTTCTCTCAGCTTTTGCATGTCCTCTTCCGTGACGCAGGAGGGCATCCATCGGCCCTGTAGGTCGGAGCCGGACATTGTTGAAGGTCCGAGGCGCTCGAATCTGAGGATCTGGGTGTTGGAACTCGGGGCGAGGGGCAGATTCGATTGAGGGTTGAGGAAAAGAAACGAGCCTTGGTCCCATTATAAAGAGGGAGAATACCAAGAGCCGTCCCCGTGACCGTTTGGGACTCACCTTCGATAGAGGAGGCGTGGCAACGAGCACGGTTGGGTTACCCACATCCGTATTGATGGGAATCCTGGAATAAGGGGAACACGATCTCTGCTTCGACAAGACGTGCCAAGGAAACTGCTTCGCTAAACGTGCTGAGGTGGTATAATAAAAGCGATTCAAGTAAAGGCTTGGTGGTGGTGTGACGTCATGCCACAAAATACGTCAGCAGATCGAACTTGTGTACCTATTATTCTCCCTACGGTGGAATGTGGAATTTATTTTGCAGAGCCGGACACTATCCTGGTGTTCGCAATCTTCTATGAATTATACGGAGGAGGAACCCACCTTGCAATGCCGAACAATATGCGCGCCGGACTCATCGTCATTGAAGCCTGGTTCAGGGGCTACTGAGGGAGTCCTGGACTAGGGGGTGTCCGGATAGCCGGACTATCATCATCGGCCGGACTCCAAGACTATGAAGATAAAAGATTGAAGACTTCTTCCCGTGTCCGGATGGGACTTTCCTTGGTGTGGAAGGCAAGCTTGGCGATACGGATATGTAGATCACCTACCATTGTAACCGACTCTGTGTAACCCTAGCCCTCTCCGGTGTCTATATAAACCGGAAGGTTTTAGTCCGTAGGAAAAACAACCATTACAACAATCATACCATAGGCTAGCTTCTAGGGTTAAGCCTCCTTGATCTCGTGGTAGATCCACTCTTGTACTACCCATATCATCAATATCAGTCAAGCAGGAGTAGGGTTTTACCTCCCTCGAGAGGGCCCGAACCTGGGTAAAAACATCGTGTCCCTTATCTCCTGTTACCATCCGCCTAGACGCACAGTTCGGGACCCCCTACCCGAGATCCGCCGGTTTTGACACCGACAATCATCCTCGACCTCTTCGTCTGCCGCTCTCTCGTGAGGGCTGGCTTCTCCGTCCTCCTGCGCTGAATCTTGCTGGAGGGGGTTATCTTTGGCACTCTCTGGGGTGTTATTATCTCCGGTGCCGGAATCTCCATTCTTGCTGTGGCGGGATTTAGAGCGGCGTCGCTCACGTTGGCGCTTGGGCTGTTTCTTAGAGGAATCTGCCTCCGCTGCTTGTTCGCCGTTCCCATCCTTTGGGATGTCCACCATGTATATGTCGTATGACGAGGTGGTCTTCCAGTGCCCCGTAGGCGCTGGTTCTTCGTCGTCTCTGGCATCGTTGTCCATACCGTCGATGTCTTCGGAGTCGTAGTCTAGCATGTCGGTTAGATCGTCGACAGTGGCTACAAAGTGGGTGGTGGGTGAGTTTTGAATTTCTTCGTCATCCGCATCCCAACCGTCCTGACCGCAGTCCGGCCAGGGCTCTCCTGATAACGAGAGATGCTTTAGCGAATTCAGGATGTCGCCAAAGGGTGAGTGCTGAAAGATGTTCGCGGCGGAGAACTCCATGATCGGCGCCCAATCGGATTCGATTGGTAGGGGCGCAGGAGGTTCGGAGTCCGGCGAGGAGTCCGGCACCTTAGAGTCACAAGCTTTACGAGGGACAAGGTCAGTATTCGGCTCCGTCGCCGTAGAGATTGCAGCCCCCGAGGCGGTGTCCAGCCACCTGTCCTCGATCTGCGCGGTCGGCTCCGAACTAGGGGTCGGAGCAGACTCTTGTGCGGCCTCCAGGGCACTGTCCGGCGGCAGAGCTAAATCATGCCCATCGCGACAGTGTGGCGTGCTCGGCCGTGGCTCGAATCCATCGAAGATCAAGTCTCCGCGGATGTCAGCCGTGAAGTTTAGGCTTCCAAATCTGACCTGATGGCCAGGGGTGTAGCTTTCGATCTGCTCCAGATGGCCAAGCGAATTGGACCGCAGTGCAAAGCCGCCGAACACGAAGTTCTGTTCGGGGAGAAAAGTCTCACCCTAGAACGCGTTGCTGTTGATGATTGAAGGAGCCATCCAGCCTATCGGTGACGACACAGAGGAACTCTCAATGAAAGCACCAATGTCGGTGTCAAAACCGGCGGATCTCAGGTAGGGGGTCCTGAACTATGCGTCTAGGCGGATGGTAACAGGAGACAAGGGACACGGTGTGTTTACCCAGGTTCGGGCCCTCTCGATGGAGGTAGAACCCTACTCCTGCTTGATTGATATTGATGATATGGGTAGTACAAGAGTGGATCTACCACGAGATCAAGGAGGCTAAACCCTAAAAGCTAGCCTATGGTATGATTGTTGTAATGGTTGTTCGTCCTACGGACCAAAAGCCTACGGTTTATATAGACACCGGAGAGGGCTAGGGTTACACAGAGTCGGTTACAATGGTAGGAGATCTACATATCCATATTGCCAAGCTTGCCTTCCACGCCAAGGAAAGTCCCATCCGGACACGGGACGAAGTCTTCAATCTTGTATCTTCATAGTCTTGGAGTCCGGTCGACGATGATAGTCCGGCTATCCGGACACCCCCTAGTCCAGGACTCCCTCAATGACCGTTGCTTCTAAAGAAAATAATGATATGCACAAATATTTAGATAATTGTGATCCCGATGATTTGATTTAAATATCCCTTGATGAACATGATGCTTGCTATTCTTGTGGCCATGATGCCAATATTTTTGAACACGAATTAGCTATAATTCCTTATGTTAAACATGAGATAGTTGCTATTGCACCCATACTTGATAGTTCCTTCGACGAAAAGCATGATTGCAATGATTTTACTATAAATTCTCTTGATGTCAATTGTGCTAATAATATGCAAAACTCTAAGCTTGGGGATGCTAGTTTTGCTATGTCTACTACTTGTTGCAATGATCATGATTGGGGTGATTCTTCGTTTGATCTTGAAAATTTATTTAACCCCCATGATGAATGTGAGATTGATAATAGTGTTTGCAATATTATTGAAAGTGGGCTTGGAGAGGTCATGACTTTAGTTAATGATAATCCCACTATTTTGGAAGAGTGTCAACTTTGCATGCATGTGGATCATGTTGAAAATATTTTATGTGATTGCTATTTTGTTGAATTTGCTTATGATCCCACATGTAGTTATTATGAGAGAGGAAAATATGATTGTAGAAACTTTCATGTTACCAAATTACCTCTCGTTATGTTGAGATTGCTATTGTTTCTTTCCGCTTCCTTGCATATGCTAGTTTTTGCTAGCCATGATAATTTGTTTGCCTATAAGATGCCTATGCATAGGAAGTATGTTAGACTTAGATGTGTTTGTCACGTGTTTCATGATGCTCTCTTTGTGCTTCAATTCTTTTCTTTCATGTGAGCATCATTGAAATTATCAATGTCTAGCTAAAAGGCTTTAAAGAAAAGCGCTTGTTGGGAGGCAACCCAATATTTTTCCTTGCTGTTATTCAATAAATATTTCACC
This sequence comes from Triticum aestivum, assembly GCF_018294505.1. Taxonomy (NCBI): domain Eukaryota; kingdom Viridiplantae; phylum Streptophyta; class Magnoliopsida; order Poales; family Poaceae; genus Triticum; species Triticum aestivum. The sequence continues at coordinate 247,273,523 of NC_057798.1, forward strand.
TATCTTCTGTTTAGATGTGTTTTCATGTTTTAATTAGTGTTTGTGCCAAGTAGAACCTATAGGATAACCTACGGTGATAGTTAATTTGATTCTGCTCAAAAACAGAAACTTTGCGCGCACGATAATAATTTTAGTAATTAACACAAACTTGATTTTGTGTTGATTCTATTTTATGTATATCAATAGAAAAATTTACCAGGACTTCATATTTTGGTAGGATTTTTAAGGTTCCATAAGTATTCGAGAGTTACAGATTGCTACAGACTATTTTGTTTTTGACAGATTCTGTTTTTCGTGTGTTGTTTGCTTATTTTGATGCATCTATGGCTAGTATGTAAGGGTATGAACCATAGAAAAGTTGAAATACAGTAGGTTTAACACCTATATAAATAAAGAATGAGCTCATTACAGTACCTTATGTGGTGGTTTTTCTTTCTTTCACTAACGGAGCTTATGAGATTTCGTGTTGTGAATTTTCAAGTTTTGGGTAAAGATTTGATGGACTATGGAATAAGGAGTGGCAAGAGCATAAGCTTGGGGATGCCCATGGCACCCCAAGATATTCAAGAATAGCCAAAAGCCTAAGCTTGGGGATGCCCCGGAAGGCATCCCCTCTTTCGTCTTTGTTTATCGGTAACTTTACTTGGAGCTATATTTTTATTCGCCACATGATATGTGTTTTGCTTGGAGCATCTTGTATGATATTAGTCTTTGCTTTCTAGTTTACCACAATCATCCTTGATGTACACAACTTTTGGGAGAAACCCACTTGATTGTAATTTATTAGAATACTCTATGTGCTTCACTTATATCTTTTGAGCTAGATAATTTTTGCTCTAGTGCTTCACTTATATCTTTTAGAGCACGGTGGTGGCTTAATTTTGTAGAAATTGTTAGTCTCTCTTGCTTCACTTATATTATTTTGAGAGTCTCTTATAACAGCATGGTATTTGCTATGGTTATAAAATTGGTCCTAGAATGATGAGCATCCAAGTTGGGTATAATAAAAACTATCATAGGAAGTGAATTGGATGCTATTATCAATTTGATACTTGATAATTGTTTTGAGATATGGGGGTAGTGATATTAGAGTCATGCTAGTTGGGTAATTATGAATTTAAAGAATGCTTGTGTTGAAGTTAGCAAGTCCCGTAGCATGCACATATGGTGAAAGTTGTGTAACAAATTTGAAGCATGAGGTGTTCTTAGATTGTGCATCCTTATGAGTGGCGATCGGGGACGAGCAATGGTCTTTTCCTACCAATCTATCCCCCTAGGAGCATGCGCGTAGTGCTTGGTTTTTGATGACTTGTAGATTTTTGGAATAAGTATATGAGTTCTTTTTGACTAATGTTGAGTTCATGGATTATACGCACTCTCACCCTTCCATCATTGCTAGCCTCTTCGGTACCGTGCATTGCCCTTTCTCACCTTGAGAGTTGGTGCAAACTTCGCCGGTGCATCCAAACCCCGTGATACGATACGCTCTATCACACATAAACCTCCTTATACTTTCCTCAAAACAGCCACCATACCTACCTATTATGGCATTTCAATAGCCATTCCAAGATATATTGCCATGCAACTTTCCACCGTTCCGTTCATCATCATGACACACATAATCATTTTCATATTGCCTTGCATGATCATGTAGTTGACATCGTATTTGTGGCAAAGCCACCATGCATAATTTTTCATACATGTCACTCTTGATTCATTGCCCATCCCGGTACACCGCCGGAGGCATTCATATAGAGCCATATCTTGTTATAGTTTTGGGTTGTAATACATGAGTTGTAAATAAATAGAAGTGTGATGATCATCATTATTAGAGCATTGTCCCCAAATAAAAAAGGTAAAGGCCAAATAAAAAACCAAAAAAGGAAGGCTCAAAAAAAGAAAATAAAAAAGGGGGCAATGTTACTATCTTTTTTTCCACACTTTTGCTTCAAAGTAGCACCGTGTTCTTCATATAGAGATTCTCATATGTTATCACTTTCATATACTAGCGGGAATTTTTTATTATAAAACTTGGCTTGTATATTCCTACGATGGGCTTCCTCAAAATGCCCTAGGTCTTTGTGAGCAAGCAAGTTGGATGCACATCCACTAGTTTCTTTTGTTGAGCTTTCATACATTTATAGCTCTAGTGCATCTGTTGCATGGCAATCCCTACTCCTCATGTTGACATCAATTGATGGGCATCTCCATAGCCCGTAGATTATCCTCATCAATGTCAGACTTTCTCTTTTTTCTTCTTCTCCACACAATCCCCATCATCATATTCTATTCCACCCATAGTGCTATATCCATGGCTCAGGCTCATGTATTACGTGAAAGTTGAAAAAGTTTGAGATTATTTAAATACGAAACAATTGCTTGGCTTGTCATCGGGGGTGTACAAGATGGGAGCATTGTTGTGTGACGAAAATGAAGCATGACCTAACTATATGATTTTGTAGGGATGAACTTTCTTTAGCCATGTTATTTTGAGAAGACATGATTGCTTTGATTAGTATGCTTGAAGTATTACTATTTCTTATGTCAATATGAACTTTTATTTTGAATCATTTGGATCTGAACATTCATGCCACAATAAAGAAAATTACATTGAGAATTATGCTAGGTAGCATTCCACATCAAAATTTCTGTTTTTATCATTTACCTACTCGAGGACGAGCAGAAATTAAGCTTGGGGATGTTTGATATGTCTCGAGCGTATCTATAATTTTTGATTGTTCCATGCTATTATATTACCCGTTTTGGATGTTTATTGGCTTTACTTTACACTTTTATATCATTTTTGGGACTAACCTACTAACCGGAGGCCTAGCCCGTATTGCTGTTTTTGTTTGCCTATTTCAGTGTTTCGAAAAAAAGGAATATCAAACGGAGTCCAAATGGAATGAAACCTTCGGGAGCATGATTTTTGGAATGAACGTGATCCAGAGGACTTGGAGTGGAAGTCAAGAAATAAACGAGGCGTCCACGAGGGTGGAGGGCGCCCCTCCCCTACTAGGCGCGCCCCCTGTCTCGTGGGCCCCTCGGGCATCCACCGACCTACTTCTTCCTCCTATATATACCCATGTACCCCGAAAACATCAGAAGCGACCACGAAAAACTATTTACACCGCCGTAACCTTCTGTATCCGTGAGATATCATCTTGGAGCCTTCGCCGGTGCTCCGCCGGAGGGGGAATCGACCATGGAGGGCTTCTACATCAATACCATAGCCTCTCCGATGAATTCTGAGTAGTTTACCACAGACCTTTGGGTCCATAGTTATTAGCTAGATGGCTTATTCTCTCTCTTTGAATATCAATACCATGTTCTCCTCGATCTTCTTGGAGATCTATTCGATGTAACTTTTTTTGCGGTGTGTTTGTCGAGATGCGATGAATTGTGGGTTTATGATCAAGTTTATCTATGAGAAATATTTGAATCTCCTCTGAATTCTTTTATGTGTGATTAAGTTATCTTTGCAAGTCTCTTCGATTTATCAGTTTGGTTTGGCCTACTAGATTGATCTTTCTTGCAATGGGAGAAGTGCTTAGCTTTGGGTTCATTCTTGCGGTGTCCTTTCCCAGTGACAGCAAGGGTAGCAATGCACGTATTGTATTATTGCCATCGAGGATAAAAAGATGGGGTTTATATCATATTGGATGAGTTTATCCCTCTACATCATGTCATCTTTCTTAATGTGTTACTCTGTTATTTATGAATATAATACTGTAGATGCATGCTGGATAGCGGTCGATGTGTGGAGTAATAGTAGTAGATGCAGGCAGGATTCGGTCTACTTGTCACGGACATGATTCCTATATACATGATCATGCCTAGATAATCTCATAATTATTCGCTTTTCTATCAATTGCTCGACAGTAATTTGTTCACCCACCGTAATACTCATGCTATCTTGAGAGAAGCCACTAGTGAAACCTATGGCCCCCGGGTCTATCTCTTATCATATAAACTTTCAATCTACTTTTATTTGCATCTTTACTTTTCCAATCTATATTATAAAATACTAAAAATATATTTATCTAATCATATTATCTCTATCAGATCTCGCTTTCGCAAGTGGCCGTGAAGGGATTGACAACCCCTTTATTGTGTTGGTTGCGAGTTCTTGTTTGTTTGTGTAGGTGCGTGGGACTTTTGAGGAGCCTCCTATTTGATTGATACCTTGATTCTCAAAAACTGAGGGAAATATTTACGCTACTATTGCTGCATCACCCTTTCCTCTTCAAGGAAAACCAATGCAAGCTCAAGACGTAGCACTCACAAATACCGACAGGTATAGCAGTTGATTTATCAGCCATTTGCAAAGATATTTCAGTAGGTGTCAACATATTCAATTCAAGTCTACGATATAAATAAATAGGCACAACACTAACACCGGCTCCAAGATCACATAAAGCTGTTTTAACATAGTTTCTTTTAATGGAGCAAGGTATAGTTTGTACCCCTGGATCTCCAAGTTTCTTTGGTATCCCACCTTTAAAAGTATAATTAGCAAGCATGGTGGAAATTTCATCTTCCGGTATCTTTCTTTTATTTGCAATAATATCCTTCATGTATTTAGCATAAGGATTAACTTTAAGAATATCAGTTAAGCGCATACGTAAGAAGATAGGTCTAATCATTTCAGCAAAGCGCTCAAAATCCTCATCAGCCTTTTTCTTGGATGGCTTAGGAGGAAAAGGCAAGGGTTTCTGAACCCATGGTTCTCTTTCTTTACCGTGCTTCCTAGCAACAAAGTCTCTTTTATCATAACGTTGATTCTTTGATTGTGGGTTATCAAGATCAACATCGGGTTCAATCTCTACATCATTATTATTGCTAGGTTGAGCATCAACATGAACATTATCATTAACATTATCACTGGGTTAATGTTCATCACCTGATTGTGTTTCAGCATCGGAAATAGAAATATCATTGGGATTCTCAGGTTTGTCTACAACAGGTTCACTAGAAGCATGCAAAGTCCTATCATTTTTCTTTTTGTTATTTTTAGAAGGATTAGGTGCATCTAAATTATTTCTCTGAGAATCTTGCTCAATTTTCTTAGGGTGGCCTTCAGGATACAAAGGTTCCTGAGTCATTCTACCAGTTCTAGTAGCCACTCTAACAAAAAATCATGTTTATTATTTAATTCATCAAGCAAATTACTGTCGGTGTACTAGAATAGGGGTACCCTAGTACCCCGAACTTGTGCACGGGCAGTTGCAGCACCCCGCGGCAAAGGCTTGCCGGGCGAACGCCAAGATCCCCCAAGGTTCCCTTCGAGCCATCCAAGAACATAGTATTTAAGCTAAGGAGACAAGGCCCCGGCAAGAGGAGCTTGCCGGGAAGGCCAACCAAGGCGCTCCAAGGAACTTGCCGCGATGCGCCACGCGCTCCGGCAAGGCAACAAGGCCCCGGCAAGAGGAGCTTGCCGGGAAGACTAAACAAGGTACCCCGAGGCCCGGTGAGCGATGAGCTTCTGGACCCAACAAGATAACAACAGCGGCAAGGCGCTTGCCGCGGCAGGCGGCCATTCTGCGCCCACGCTCCAGGGCATCCACCAATGTGTCGCTCTGGGGGCTTCTCCGGGCGCGCGTGGCGGGAGGCTGTGCAGCCAGTGGTGCGCAGTGGCATGCGAAGCTGACAAGATCGCCATCATGGCGAACGGTGGCGCCCCTAACGGTCCTTTTCTGTACTGTTCGGGCGATTCAGACGGGCATTTAATGCCCTTGTCCCCTGCCGTCAGGGTTAGGTAGGGTGCACTGTACAAGCAACTGTATCAACTACCTCGCTTTTTACGTTTTTAGCCTCCTCTGCGTTGCCACCTGTCGGTGACCCCTTTAGCGTATAAAAGGAGGCCCATGCGCAACGTGGAGGAGGTTCGGACAGTTTGCTTCGATTCATTCGTACCCCAGAAAACATCGCGCTCTCTCTCTCGAGAGCAAGAACACCAGATAATACAACCAGACAAGCAGCAGTAGGAGTGTTATCTCTCCGGAGAGCTCCGAAGCTGGGTAAACTGCTCATGTGCCTCGCCTCGATCTGCTCTTCGTGCGATCTCCGCCCCCCGCCGAACCGAAAGGGGCCCGGTCCGCCGGCCCCATAGGTGTTCGTGGATCAGTTTCCCCGACATCTTTGGCGTGCCAGGTAGGGGGTGTCGAGATTGTGTGAACCTGATCCGGCGTTCACACGAGCTAGATCTTTATTGCCTTCATCAACATGCCACCGAAGAAGAAGACTTCGGCGGCAGCCGCTCCGTCCACGTCACTTCCACCACCGTTGGAGCAAACGAGTGGTGGGATGGACGCCGGCGGAAGAAAGGACGTCGACGAGGAAGCTCATGATGCCGCCAGGTCCAAGAACAAGGCTGCACAAACCTCGGCGACTGTACATGTTCCACGCCACTCTTAGGAGGCGCAAGATCAACAGCGTCATGGCACTAGCAGTGCCATTCGCATGATAGGCCAAGACCAAGATGGTGGATCTCAGGGCGCTCAAGACCAGCATGCACGCCAGCGTGCTGGCACGAGCGGGGCACGGTCGCCTGGACGGGATACTGCTCCTTCTAACATAGTTAGAAGTTCGAGCACGTCCCGCTCCTCGCGCCGTCCGCCACTGCTACCCACCACTCCAGCATAAGCTTTGGCACGAGCTCAACTTCTCCTAGATTACCCTCCGACGTCGGACAAGATCGACAAATGGAGAGCCACCATTCAGAGTCTCATTGGCTACACCAACGGTGACACTCCACGGCGGCCGAGCATGTCGCCGCCGCGGCAGGGCCGCCGGACGTGAGCCGGTGGCGACGAAACGGGCAGAGGTCAAACTACCATGCAATCACCGCCCCGAAGGCCAAGATCGCCGACTCGCCGGATCCACCTCGACAGCGACTCCACTGCATCGTCGGATCCACGAGCTCGTCGCGATCAGCGCCAAGTTCTTCATGATCGACAACAAGAAGACGCTCGAACCCGCATCGAGCGCCGAAGAAAAGCGCGACGTCAATCCGACAAGTGCGCTGGGCCCTCTGTTGACATGCATGCGCCAGGGGAACCAGGCGATCTGCCGTACGTGGTAGGTTGTCCTGCGTTCACTCGTGAGCTGCGGCAAGTCCAGTGGCCCAGCACAAAGAACTTCAAGCCAGACGTACCGGAGAAGTACGACGGCAAGATGCATCCGTCAGAGTTCCTCAGCATCTACACCATTGCGGTACAAGCTGCCGGGGGACGGGATGACAAGATCCTTGCCAACTACTTCCCGCTGGTGCTCAAGCCCAACATTAGATCCTGGCTCATGCACTTGCCGGACAACTCCATATCCTCTTGGGCTGATCTGTGCCATCAGTTTGTCGGCGCCTTTACAGGCGGACACAAGCCTCATGGCCAGGAGAGTGATCTTCATCTGCTCGCCCAGAAGGAAGGAGAGCCCCTGCGCAAGTACATTCAGAGATTCAGTAGTGTGCAGCACAACATCCCAGACGTCCACCCTGCCGCGGTGATCAGCGCGTTCCATCAGAACGTGCGGAACCGTAGGGTGCGGGAGGAAATGGCGATGTGCAAGATCTGGGACGTCAGTGAGTTATATGCACTGGCCGACAAGTGTGCGCATGCTGAGGAAGGGAGAAGACTCCCCGGAGAAAATATAGGAGCGGGAGGATCTGACAGTGAAGATGCTGCCCCGACAAGGAAAAACCGGCGGCGGAACAACAGAAGGAGGAAAGGCAAAGAAGTGCTAGTTGTTGAGCAGTCCAGCAACGGTGGCGGCGCCAAAGAAGCCAAAGCTGGTGACTCCGGTAAGGAGGTTGCCGCGGAGGCAGCGGTCGCCGACAAGCAGGACGGCCCCAACAAGCAATATTGCAAGATCCACCGCACCAAGGGCCATGATCTCCAGAACTGTAAGAAAGTCGAACAGCTTGTTGAGCAACAAAAAGCTGAATACGAGCGGCGCGACAAGGAGAAGGCCCAGGAAGGAGCTGGTGGATCCGGCAAGAAATGTCCCGGCCGAGGAGGACGCCGCAGCAAGGCCAAGCAGCGGCAAGGAGACAGACCTCCTCGCGGCTGCGACAAGGATGAATATGACGACGACGATGAAGATATGGATGATGAGGAGACTGATGAGCAGGAGTTCCAGAAAGCCATAGAGGTCCTGTGCGTTGACGGTGGTGCTTCTCTGGATGCCTCGCACCGCCAGCTCAAGCAGTGGGTGCGGGAAGTTAATGCAGCAGAACCACCCGTCGAGTCACGCAAGCCTCTGAAATGGTCCGGCACACCTATCATCTTTGATATTGAGGACCACCCGGATCGCATAACTGCGGTCGGGTGCTTGCCGATGTTGGTTTCACCAACAATCCGCAACCTCAAGGTCACTAAGATGCTAGTTGACGGCGGGGCCGGCTTGAACCTGATCTCCTCCGCGGTGCTCCAGAAACTCCAGATCCCTGACAGCGAGCTCGAAGAGACCGGCACATTTCAAGGAATCAACCCGGGAAGGAGCAAGCCAAAGGGAAAGATCACGTTGCCGGTAACATTTGGCAGCGAGCTGAACTTCAGGACTGAGAGGGTCACGTTTGACGTTGCCGACTTTCCATTACCATATAATGGAATCCTTGGCCGACCGGCACTCGCCAAGTTCATGGCAGACTCTCACTATGCGTACAACATACTGAAAATGCCAGGCCCAATAAGTGTCATCTCTGTCCCTGGCGACAAGAAGGATGCCCTTATCTGTGCCGACAAGATCTACCGGGAAGCAGCAGCCGCAGCAGAACGCAAGATACTTGCCGCTGAAGCTCCCGGGGGGAAGAAGAAAACCAAGTCCGGCAACAGCTCTGATGCCCACTCCGGCAAGCGCACCTCTTCGGAGTGCTGCACTACCGTCGAGGACGCACCGTCGAGCTCCACCGGCAAGTGTAAGAAGGCAATGGCAGCTCCACCTGAGACCAAGAAGGTGTACGCCAAGGAGGATGGCACTGGTGGTACCTTCACCATCAGCGCCACTCTTGACCCCAAATAGGAAAGTGCGCTCGTTGCTTTCCTGCGGGCGAATGTCAACGTGTTTGCATGGCAACCGTCTGATATCCCCGGTGTTCCCAGGGAAGTAATTGAGCACCACCTTGCCGTCTGTCCTCATGCGCGGCCCGTCAAACAGAGAGTCAGGAAGCAGGCAGTAGAGCGCCAAGAATTCATCGCAGAAGAAATCAAGAAGTTGGAAGCAGCAGGCCTTGTCAGAGGAGTGCTCCATCCCACGTGGTTGGCCAATCCTGTTGTTGTGCGCAAGGCTAACGGGAAATGGAGACTTTATATTGACTTCACTGATGTTAATAAAGCTTGTCCCAAAGACCCATTTCCCTTGCCGCGTATTGACCAGATTGTTGACTCCACAGCCGGATGTGATTTGCTTTCATTTCTTGATGCATACTCAGGATACCATCAGATCTTCATGGCAGAAGAGGATGAAGAGAAAACCGCATTTATCACCCCGTGTGGCACGTACTGCTTCGTACGGATGCCTTTCGGTTTGAAGAATGCTGGTTCAACATTCGCAAGGGTAGTCCACCATGCCTTTGAGCTGCAAATGCACAGAAATGTGGAAGCTTACATGGACGACATAGTGGTCAAGAGCAAGAACAAAGCGACCTTGATTCAAGATTTAGACGAGACATTTGCAAATCTGCACAAGATCAACCTCAAGCTTAACCCCGAGAAGTGCGTGTTTGGAGTCCCTTCCGGCAAGCTTCTTGGGTTCTTCGTGTCTCAGCGGGGAATTGAAGCCAATCCCGACAAGATCAAAGCCAATGAGCAGATCGAAGCACCAAAGCGCGTCAAGGATGTACGAAGGCTTGTCGGTTGCGTGGCTGCTCTCAGCAGGTTTATCTCTAGATCTGCTGAGCGCGCCCTGCCATTTTTCAAAATTTTGAAAAAGGCAGGTCCAATGAAATGGACTCCGGAAGCGGAGGCTGTGCTGCAGGACTTGAAGAGATACCTGTCCTCCACTCCAACGCTTGTCGCACCTAAGCCGCAAGAGAAGTTGCTGCTGTATATAGCGGCAACCAATCAAGTGGTTAGCGTTGTGTTAGTGGCGGAGAGGGAGGCGGATGATGAGCCAGCAACCATGGCAGATCCATCCAGCGACAAGAAGGGGGCTTCGCCGACAAGCTCTGGTCCCGACAAACATGGGTTTGCGCAGGAGCATGATAAGATGCCGAAGAGAATGGTGCAGCGCCCAGTTTACTTTGTCAGTTCTCTTCTGCAGGGGGCTAGATCAAGGTACTCTGGTGTGCAGAAGTTGCTTTTCGGCCTCCTCATGGCCTTAAGAAAGTTGCACCATTACTTCCAAGCACATGAGATCACAGTCGTCACTCGCTTTCCGCTGAAGAGGATACTGCAAAATCCAGAAGCAACAGGCAGGATTGTCGAGTGGGCGCTGGAACTGTCAAGCTTTGGCCTCAAGTTTGAGAGCACTTCAACTATCCAAAGCAGAGCATTGGCAGAGTTCATAGCAGAGTGGACGCCAACCCCAGATGAAGAAATTCCAGAAACAAGCATCCCCGTCAAAGAGGCAAGCAAAGAGTGGCTTATGTACTTTGATGGTGCCTTCTCGCTGCAAGGCGCCGGTGCAGGTGTGCTGCTTGTCGCACCCACCGGAGAGCACCTCAAGTACGTAGTCCAGATGCACTTTCCCAAAGAGCAAGCAACCAACAATACTGCAGAGTATGAAGGATTGCTTGCCGGTCTCAGAATCGCAGCAGACCTTGGGATCAAGAAGCTCATTGTCAGGGGTGACTCACAGCTTGTCGTCCGACAAGTGAACAAGAACTACCAGAGTCTGTTGATGGAAGCATATGTTGATGAAGTGAGGAAGCTAGAAGAGCACTTTGACGGTCTACAAATGGAGCATATCCCAAGAGCTCAGAATGATATTGCTGATGGCTTGTCAAAGTGCGCCGCACTAAAGTTACCTGTGGAACCAGGGATCTTTGTGCTTAAGTTGACTCAACCATCCGTAACACCATCAACTGGACAAAGCAAGAAGAGGAAGTTGGTTTCTGGTGACTACTTTCCGGCAGAGCTCCCCGAATCCGCCGCCAAGAAAGTCCCCAAGATCAACACCAAGGAGGCTGAGGGGCAGTCTGCTCCGGCAAGCTTTATGGTTTGTTCCGTTGAAGCAGACGCTCACGACAAGTTTTGCTCCGGCAAGCTTGCCGGGGAACATCAAGCTCCGGCAGGACCACAAGTCCTTGCCGTGGAAGCAGATGTTCCCGCAGCAGCAGATGCGCCTTTAGTCCTTGTTGTCGAGCCACAAGCTCCAGCATGGGCACAGCAGATTGTCCACTTCCTTCAGACAGGAGAACTTCCCGAAGAACAAGAAGAAGTGGAAAGAGTAGCCCGGCAGTCAAGTATGTACCAGTTTGTCGATAGCATATTGTACAGAAGAGGACTCAACAGTGTGAAATTGAAGTGTATTCGCCGGGAAGATGGACAAAAGCTGTTGGCAGAGATACATGGAGGCATATGTGGCCACCACATTGGCGCAAGAGCACTTGCCGGCAAAGCTTTCCGGCAAGGTTTCTTTTGGCCGACAGCCCTCCAGGATGCAACTGCACAAGTAACCAAGTGTGAAGCATGCCAGTTCCACTCCAAACAGATACACCAGCCAGCTCAAGCTCTCCAGACGATCCCTTTATTCTAGCCATTTTCGGTCTGGGGGCTCGATATCCTCGGCCCCTTCCCCCGAGCTGTCTGGGGCTTTGAGTACTTGTACGTCGCAATCGACAAGTTCACAAAGTGGCCGGAAGTGCAGCCAGTGAGGAAGGTGACAGCACAATCAGTAGTCAAGTTCTTTAGGTCAACTGTTTGCCGTTTCGGGATCCCTAACAGGATCATCATCGACAACGGCACACAATTCACGAGTCGCACCTTCATGCAGTACGTCCAAGACCTTGGCACCAAGGTCTGCTTCGCTTCTGTTGCTCATCTGAGAAGCAACGGTCAAGCAGAGAGGGCAAATGCTGAAGTGTTGCGCGGGCTCAAGACCAGAACTTTCGATAGGCTGCACAGGTGCGGAAGGAACTGGATCGAGGAGCTGCCGGTGGTTCTTTGGTCGATCAGAACGACGCCAAATCGAGCCACTGGCCAGACACCTTTCGCTCTAGTCTATGGAGCAGAGGCAGTTCTCCCCATGGAACTCGTATACGGATCACCTCGAGTGCTCGCTTATGATGAGCTTGAGCAAGAACAGCTGCGACAAGACGATGCACTGCTCCTTGAGGAAGATCGTCTTCAGGCTGCTGTATGAGCTGCTCGATACCAGCAAGCTTTGCGCCGCTATCATAGCCGCAAAGTTAAAGCCAGAAGCTTCGAGGAAGGAGACCTTGTTCTTCGGCGCGTTTAGTCCGCCAAGAATTCCAACAAGTTGACGCCGAAGTGGGAAGGCCCTTATCGGGTGAGACGAGTCACAAGGCCTGGCGCTGTCCGCCTTGAGACCGAAGATGGCATTCCGGTGAGCAACTCCTGGAACATAGAACATCTTCGTAAGTTTTTCCCATAAGGCGCGGTTGCCGGAACCCCGTTCCGGCAACCACCTTTTGTACAAGTCTTGCCGCTGTTGCATGTAATCCTTTGTACAAAGCCGGGCGCAGATCCCGTGCATAAGTAAAACCCCATGTGCTCCGCACAACTTGTCCATTTCATGCATTAGTTCCTTTCTTGCATACGATTATCTGACACTTTGTGCATCACCTACATCCGATAAGCAGTAACGAGCCAAAGAGCTCCATATTATTATTTTCTCTTCTTTCTCCTTTGTTTAAAGGAAAAGAAGGTTCTCTCGCACACAAGTTTGCCGGGGGGAAAGAGAAGATTGTGGTATGGGCCAGGCGTCGTTCGAGCAAAGACTTGCCTTACCGGGAAGCAAATGACAGAAAAGCTAAGTTGCCAAAGTTTGAGCAATCACTTTTTAAATTTTTGAGTTATCTTCCTCGAACGACCTTGCTTTGTATGGAAAACCTGTGCGCGGAGGAACCAACTCGTGGCTGGTTGCGCCCTTACTTTGTTTCGAGTCCGCTCAACAGCTTAAGCGTGCTGCATGTAGTCGCGACGAGGTTTCTTGTCGGAAGCAGCGTCGCTAGCAGGCTGCTGAAGTTCCGCACTCAGCGCTCGCGGCTCGGGCGCCTGCGCCGACAAGTTCCCTAGAAGCGTAGGGTAAAAACATACAAAGGAAGGAATCTAGTAGAGGAAATAACATAGCAATTGATAACAGAAATAAAGTTATATTACAAGATAACTTATCGCAGCTCTAACAGACTGTTTCCATAACATGATCAGCAGCGACAAGGGAAAAGAAGAAATGGGCGGCCTAGTCTACGCGTCCGCCCTCGACCCTCTTGATCTCGCTCACCTTGTCCACAATGGGTGCGACAAGGGCCTTGAGTGCATCCAGATCGGCGTCAGGCGGCAAGGACCTGAGGACGTTGGTGAAGCTGAGGCCTGGATTGCGGAAGGCTACCTTCATCAGCACCTTTTGGAGAACCCCGGCGCAGATTTTGTGCGACTCGTCGGCCAGCTGCTTCGGGATCCTCTCCCGGAGCCGCTGGAGTGCCGTCGCCACGCCCTTGAAGAACAGGCTGAGCTTGGCGCTGGGTTGAAGACTCTCTTCGGAAGGATACCCAAAGTCCTCCATCCCCAGCTGCGCCAGCTCCTCGTTGATGACTGCGGCAATGTTCACCAGACCCTCGGTCCAGTGCTCCACAGTGTCTCTGAACGAGTTCCGGGTAACTGCAATGCTCTCCAGCAGCGCCGCGTCAGCTTTGACCTTCTCCGACAAGGTCTTCTCCCGCTCCTTGGCGGCCTCCAGCGTCTACGTCAGCGTGGCCAGCTTCAGCTCCAGGTCTGCTTTGGAATCCTTGGCGACGCTGAGCTCTTTGCCCCTCTCAGTGAGAAGACCTTGCAGCTCACCGTGGGCGGCAGCATCCTTCTCACGCTCACGCTTGAGCGCGGCAAGCTCCTCGCCGCTCTTCCCAATGTTGGCCTCCAGCTGCGCCACCTTCTCCTCCAGCTCTTTCTTGGCGGCCTCTGCAATTGCCGCAGTGTCCTTTGCCTCCTTGAGCGCCCCGCCAAGTGCTTGCTCGCGCTTGGCGAGCTCTTCCTCGTAGCTGTCGAGGTGGGCCTTCCGCTGCACTAGTTCACCTTCCCGCGCGGACTGCTTCTCGGCGGCCAGTCTTTGCTCCTCCTCAGCCTCGGCCTTCTCGAGAAGAAAGGCCATGCGCTCCTCGTCGAGTCGCTCCCGCTCCTGCGCCAGGGACCGGAGAGCTTCTTGATTTTGGCCCCGGAGCTCCTTCGCGCGCTTCTCCATGTCAACTCCCGCCTTCGCGACAAGCGCTTCCCAGGAAGCCAGCTTGGCTTGCCGGGTGCGGTAGAGTGACAGCAGCTTCCGCAGCAGCTGCTCCTCCTCAGGCTCGCCGCTGCTGCTGCTGGGCGCGTCAACCAACGGCAGTCCAGCAGAGGCGAGCACCTCCCCGTCGAAAGTCTCCCCCTCGACCGGCTCCCTGGAGCTCGACGCCCAGGGTAGCTTGATGAAGATATCATCACCGGCCTTCAAGTAGGCGCCGAGCTGGGGCTCCTCGGAGCCCGGCTCCGCAGAAGCAGCAGAGGGATCAGCGGTCGGTGCAGCGCCTGGCGCTCCTGCGGCCTCAGGGTCGTCAGTGCGATCGCCCGACCCCTCGCCGGCTTCTGCGGCGGCAGCCCTGGCGGCCTCCTCGCCGGCGGCCTCGTCAACACTGGCCCCTTCCTCGCCGGCGCCCTCTGTCTCCATTGGCTCAGCCGCAGATGGGTCTGAAGAACGAAGAAGGGAAGAAAATCAATCAAAAATCCAAGAAAGGAAAAACGGAAGAAGCAGAACCCAAGGGAAAGTTTCTGGGCAAGTGGATTACCTGCGCCGAGATCTGCAGTTGCGGCCTCGGTCGCCACAGGATCAGCAGTGTCGTCCCTTGCCGGAGAGTTCCCCCTTGCCGGAGAGCGCTCCCTTGCCGGGGACTCCTCCCTTGGCGGCGCAGTCGAAGCAGGTGGCACTTCGGGACCAGCTTCCGGGCGCTCCTGATGAGGCTGCTCTGCTCCTGCACAAGTCAACAAGCAAGATATCAACAAAGGAAAAAGCACTCAAGCGCGCCCGGCAGCAGAAGGCTAAGCTATGAACTTACGCTGGGGCTGCGCTGGGGGCTGCTTTGAGGAGTGATTGCCGGGTCCGTCAAGGTGGTCTCGGACCCACCTCCTGCTAACACGATGGGGTCATCCTCGATGACGATCACCGCGGCCTTGGCCCTCTTCGCCGCTCTCTGGGCCAGCGTCCTGAAAAGAAAGGAGTCCAGATTGGAGCAAGTCAGATACAAGATATAAACAGCAAGATTGAAGAACTACAAGAGCACCAAAGAAACTTACTCTTCTTCCTCCTCGACGGAACTGAGCGCGGAAAGATCGAAGTCCGGCCCTCCGGTGCGGCGAGGCGGAGGAGTAGGATCCCTTGCCCGCTTGGCGGGGGCGGTGGCAGTGGCCCGGGAAGATCCCGCTCTAGTTGTCGCTGTTGCGCGGGGCGCTCCCGCGGCAACATTGCTTGCCGCGGTAGAGCGCGTCGCGCGGCTCGGTGGCTGTGGAGCCGGTTGCCGCCCCGCTGCGTCCCCGGCCCTGCGAAGGCGCCTTCTTGGCGGGGCCGGGGGCTCCGCCTGCGGCAAGTTCTCTGAAGGCTCGGCCTCCTCCTCGCCGGCCTCGCTCGGCTCGGCTTCGGAACCGGCAGGCTCCTCCTCGCCCATGAACTCCGCGCGCTCGGCAAGGTTTGCCGCCTCCGCAGCCTCCGCCTCCTCCACAGTGAACCCAAACGCGCCCGCAGCAGCTGCGGCCGCAGCCTCTTCCGCCCTAGTGGCGATGCGCTGCAGCTCCTCGTCGGTGGTGTCACGGGTGAGGCTCTTCTGCTCGTCAGCGCGGACCAGCACTTCCTCCAAGGTGTCGAAGAACGTTCGCACAACGTCATCCGTAGGCTCTTGCCAAGCTGGGACGATTCCGTGTGAATCGCACAACGGCATCATGGCGCGGATCCGGTCAAGCGAAGAGTTATTGCACAAAGGAACTACGCCCCTCGGCAGTGTGAATGGGTGCTGGGGGTCGCGTTTGAATAACTCCAAGAGCATTGCGTCCAGCTCCAAGACGGTGAAGTTGTAGTTGAGGCCTGGCCCTAGCCTCATGATGTCCGCCGAATTCTTGAATTCCCAAGCGGGCCTCCCCCTCTCCTGCAGGGGGGCAATGCGGCGGCGGAGGAAATCTGCCCGACAGCACCTACGGTGAGCCCGGCAAGCCTGAGGCGAAGAATCCTAGTGATGGCGATCTTCAGCCTCTCGTCTTCCGGGGCCACGTTGCTCCAGTCATTGCCGCGCACTATTGGAGTTTGGCGCACGGTGGTGAAGGGCTGCGGATTCTCCTCAACGATCCAGCACCACTCCGCTCTCCACTCCTCCCACTTGCTGTGGAGCTCACCCTCCAAGTACGCCTCTTTCTTGCCGACTCTCGAGATCCAGGCAATCCCTCCGGCAAGCGGCTCTCCTCTCTCTACCCGAGGTATGAACAAGAGGCGGAAAAGAGCAACACTAGGGTGGACTCCGACAAAGTTTTCGCACAAGTGTGCGAAAACTGCCATGGTCAGGACAGCGTTGGGGGTGAAGTCAAGGAGGCGGAAGCCATATGTGTTCATAATGTCACAGAAGAACTCCGAGAAGGGCGGGCAGAGACCGCAATAGAAGAATAGCGCGAAGAACGGGTACCCGTTTGGAGCCAACTCCGTAGCAGCGGCCGGGAGTACCCTCGTGCGCGGATGCGCACGCGTCTCCGTCGCCCAAAAGAGGTAGAAGTACTCCCTCAGCTCCTGCACGCCGAGCTGGGGGGTGAAGATCGTCCGCTCCTTCCGCAGCGCCGCGAGCCGCTGCGCCTCGGCCGACTTCACGCCCTTTCCCTTGTCGGCTTTCGGGGCCATGGCGGAGGTGGTGGGGAAGGTCGACGGCATGGTGATGCTGGTGGCAATGGGGGGTGGAGCGCTGCTCTCTCGGCTTCGAGAAGAAGGGGGAGCGGCAGAGTTTGTGAAGAAGAAGTAGCAGCAACCAGCGAGGGGGAACGAACTGCCCCTGTTTCCTCAGCTTATAAAGAGGGACGGGCGGACGTTTCGCCCTTCCAAATAAACAACCACCCACGATCTCTCCCACGATGCCGCATTCAACGCGTGCCGTTATGGGAGAGCGCGGTGGATACGGAGCAAGATTTGGCGTGGCCCAGCCTGCGTGTGCCCGTGCCCTGTCTTGGGCCTGGCCCAACAGCGCTCGGCACCGTGTCTGCCCCAGGCCCGGGGGCTCCTGTCGGTGTACTAGAATAGGGGTACCCTAGTACCCCGAACTTGTGCACGGGCAGTTGCAGCACCCCGCGGCAAAGGCTTGCCGGGCGAACGCCAAGATCCCCCAAGGTTCCCTTGGAGCCATCCAAGAACAAAGTATTTAAGCTAAGGAGACAAGGCCCCGGCAAGAGGAGCTTGCCGGGAAGGCCAACCAAGGCGCTCCAAGGAACTTGCCGCGACGCGCCACGCGCTCCGGCAAGGCAACAAGGCCCCGGCAAGAGGATCTTGCCGGGAAGACTAAACAAGGTACCCCAAGGCCCAGTGAGCGACGAGCTTCCGGACCCGACAAGATAACAACAGCGGCAAGGCGCTTGCCGCGGCAGGCGGCCACTCTGCGCCCACGCTCCAGCGCATCCACCAACGTGTTGCTCTAGGGGCTTCTCCGAGCGCGCGTGGCGGGAGGCTGTGCAGCCAGCGGTGCGCAGTGGCATGCGAAGCTGACAAGATCGCCATCGTGGCGAACGGTGGCGCCCCTAACGCTCCTTTTCTGTACTGTTTGGGCGACTCAGACGGGCATTTAATGCCCTTGTCCCCTGCCGTCAGGGTTAGGTAGGGTGCACTGTACAAGCAACTGTATCAACTACCTCGCTTTTTATGTTTTTACCCTCCTCTGCGTTGCCACCTGTCGGTGACCCCTTTAGCGTATAAAAGGAGGCCCATGCGCAACGTAGAGGAGGTTCGGACAGTTTGCTTCGATTCATTCGTAGCCCAGAAAACATCACGCTCTCTCTCTCGAGAGCAAGAACACCAGATAATACAACCAGACAAGCAGCAGTAGGAGTGTTATCTCTCCGGAGAGCTCCGAAGCTGGGTAAACTGCTCGTGTGCCTCGCCTCGATCTGCTCTTCGTGCGATCTCCGCCCCCCGCCGAACCGAAAGGGGCCCGGTCCGCCGGCCCCATAGGTGTTCGTGGATCAGTTTCCCCGACAATTACTTTGAGCTTTAAGTACTTGTTCTTCTTCAGTGGTAACCATAGAAGCATATTTACTAATGAGTTTAAGTTCACCTTTAACTCTAGCCATATAATCACTCAAGCGTCCAATCATGTAAGCATTACTATTTAATTCTCTACCAACATAAGCATTGAAATTTTCTTGTCTAGCCATAAAGTCATCAAATTCATCCAAACATTGGCTAGGAAATTTATTAGACGGGGTTTCAACTTTATCATATATATAGAGAGAATTTACCTTTGCTACATGTGTCGGGTTACCAAGACAATGTGTTTCTTCAATAGATGGTATATTAAGACCATGTAATTGTTCAACAGGAGGTAAATAGTTAACATCTTCAGCTTTAATACCTTTTTCTTTCATAGATTTCTTTGCCTCTTGCATATCTTCAGGACTGAGAAATAGAACACCCCTCTTCTTCAGAGTTGGTTTATGAGTAGGCTCGGGAATTGGCTCGGGAATTTGCTCAGGAGTTGGCTCAGGAAGTGTCCAATTATTTTCATTAGTTAACATATTATTCAATAGCAATTCAGCTTGGTCGACTGTTCTTTCCCTGAAAACACAACCAGCACAACTATCCAAGTGGTCCTTGGAAGCATCGGTTAGTCCATTATAAAAGATATCAAGTATTTCATTTTTCTTAAGAGGATGATCAGGCAAAGCATTAAATAACCGGAGAAGCCTCCCACAAGCTTGTGGGAGACTCTCTTCTTCAATTTGCACAAAATTATATGTTTCCCTCAAGGCAGCTTGTTTCTTATGAGCAGGGAAACATTTAGCAGAGAAGTAATAAATCATATCCCTGGGACTACGCACACAACCAGGATCAAGAGAATTAAACCATGTTTTAGCATCACCCTTTAATGAGAATGGAAATATCTTAAGGATATAATAATAGCAAGACTTCTCATCATTAGTGACCAGGGTGGCTATATTATTTAACTTAGTAAGATGTGCCACAATAGTTTCAAATTCATAGCCATAAAAAGGATCAGATTCAACCAAAGTAATTATCTCAGGATCGACAGAGAATTCATAATCCTTATCAGTAACAAAGATAAGTGAAGTAGCAAAAGCAGGGTCATGTTTCATTCTAGCATTTAGAGATTTATGTTTGAGTTTAACTAGTAACTTCTTAAAATCAGATCTATCATTGCAAGCAAGAAAATATCTAGCAGTTTCTTCATCCATAACATAACCCTCAGGAACAACAGACAATTCATACTTCGAGGGAGAACCTTCATCATCACTATCTTCAATAATATCATCTTCAATAATTTCATTCTCTCTAGCCCTAGCAAGTTGTTCATCGAGAAATTCACCTAATGACACAGTAGTATCAAGCACAGAAGTAGTTTTGTCATAAGTTCCATGCATAGCAGAAGTGGCATCATCAATAACATGCGACATATCAGAATTCATAGCAGTAGCAGGTTTAGGTGTCGCAAGCTTACTCAAAACAGAAGGAGAATCTATTGCAGAGCTAGATGGCAGTTCCATACCTCCCCTCGTAGTTGATGGAAAAATCTTAGTTCTTTTGTCTTTCAAGTTCCTCATAGTGATCAGCAGATATAAATCCCAAGTGACTCAAGGAATAGAGCTATGCTCCCCGGCAATAGTGCCAGAAAATAGTCTTGATAACCCACAAGTATAGGGGATCGCAACAGTTTTCGAGGGTAGAGTATTCAACCCAAATTTATTGATTCGACACAAGGGGAGCCAAAGAATATTCTCAAGTATTAGCAGTTGAGTTGTCAATTCAATCACACCTGGATAACTTAGTATCTCTAGCAAAGTAGTATGATAGTAACGGTAACAGTAGCAAAAGTAACGATAGCAGTTTTGTAGTAATTGTAACAGTAGCAACGGTAAAGTAAATAAGCAAAGCACAATATGTGAAAAGCTCTTAGGCATTGGATCAGTGATGGATAATTATGTCGGATGCGATTCCTCATGTAATAGTTATAACATAGGGTGATACAGAACTAGCTCCAATTCATCAATGTAATGTAGGCATGTATTCCGAATATAGTCATCCGTGCTTATGGAAAATAACTTGCATGACATCTTTTGTCCTACCCTCCCGTGGCAGCGGGGTCCTAGTGGAAACTAATCGATATTAAGGCCTCCTTTTAATAGAGTACCGGACCAAAGCATTAGCACATAGTGAATACATGAACTCCTCAAACTACGGTCATCAGCGAGAAGTATCCCGATTATTGTCACTTCGGGGTTGTCGGATCATAACACATAATAGGTGACTATAGACTTGCAAGATAGGATCAAGAACTCACATATATTCATGAAAACATAATAGGTTCAGATCTAAAATCATGGTACTTGGGCCCTAGTGACAAGCATTAAGCATAACAAAGTCATAGCAACATCAATCTCAGAACATAGTGGATACTAGGGATCAAACCCTAACAAAACTAACTTGATTACATGGTAAATCTCATCCAACCCATCACCGTCCAGCAAGCCTACGATGGAATTACTCACGCACGGCGGTGAGCATCATGAAATTGGTGATGGACGATGGTTGATGATGACGACGGTGATGAATCCCCCTCTCTGGAGCTCTGAACGGACTCCAGATTAGCCCTCCCGAGAGAGATTAGGGCTTGGCGGCGGCTCCATATCGTAAAACGTGATGAAACTTTCTCTCTGATTTTTTCCTCCATGAAAGAGAATATATGGAGTTGGAGTTGAGGTCGGTGGACATCCAGGGGGCCCACGAGGTAGGGGGCGCGCCCAGGAGGAAGGGGCGCGCCCCCCACCCTCGTGGACAGGGTGTGGGCCCGCTGACACTATTTCTTTCGCCAATATTTTTTATTAATTCTAAAAAGTTGCTCTGTGGATTTTTAGGTCATTCCGAAAACTTTTATTTCTGCACAAAAATAACACCATGGCAGTTCTGCTGAAAACAGTGTCAATCCGGGTTAGTTCCTTTCAAATCATTCAAGTTAGAGTCCAAAACAAGGGTAAAAGTGTTTGGAAAAGTAGATACGATGGAGACGTATCATCCAGAAGGCGTCTGGCGACTGGGACGTCAAGAATGCAAACATCGTAAGCTACCGCTTCCTCGTCCAGCAGATCAGTGGATACTTTGACGAGTGCGAGTTCCTTCACGTGCCACGGGCTGACAACGAGCAAGCTGATGCCCTGGCACGGATTAGCTCCACCCAACAAGCAATACCAGCCGGCGTCTCCCTCTAGTGTCTGCGCAAGCTGTCTATCAAGCCTTCACCGGAATCAGAGTCCATCTTCATGCTGGTTGTTCCCAGAATAGTCAGATCCAGCTTGGGGACCGCAATAGTCGGCCCGGGGACTTCTGCAGGCAGCCCAGGGACTGTAGCACTCGCACCCGGCCCAGGGACTTCACAACCCGGCCCAGGGGCTGCAGCAGCCGGCCCGGAGACTTCGGCAGGCGGTTCGAGGACTGCAACACTCGCACCCGGCACGGGGACTCTAGAACCCGACCCGGGGGCTGCAGCAGTCGGCACGGGGACTTCAACGACACAACAAGCGGCGGCCAGTTCCAACCCGCCGCCTCCCGACCCAACCGCCCTTATCCTAGTGGCCGTGATGACAGTGGTAGAAGCACCATCTTGGGCGCAGCCCATCCTCAACTTCTTGGTCAACAGAGAGCTACCAGCCGACGAGATTTTGGCCCGGCAGGTGCAACGTCGGGCATCAGCATACAAAATAATGAATAGAGAGCTTGTCAGGCGCAGCGTGACTGGCGTCTTCCAGCGCTGTGTAGAGCCGGAAAAGGGCAGAGCAATCCTCGGAGATATTCACCAAGGCGAATGCTGCCACCATGCGGCCTCCAGATCCCTTGTCGCCAGCTTTCCGCCATGGATTCTTCTGGCCGACTACTTTGGATGATGCCAAGGATTTGGTCAAGAAGTGCAAAGGGTTCCAACGCTTCAGCTCCAAGCAACACCTGCCGGCTTCTGCACTCAAGACCATCCCCCTCACTTGGTCGTTTGTCGTCTGTCGGCTGGACATGGTGGGCCCATTTAGCACAGCACGCGGTGGCATGACCCATCTGCTGGTCGCGGTAGACAAATTCACCAAGTGGATTGAGGCAAGGCCAATCAAGAAGCTAAACGGTCTGACTGAAATGACCTTCATCGCAGATATCACCGTCTGGTACGGCGTACCCACAGCATCATCACCGACAATGGCACAAATTTTGCCAAAGGTGCCTTGGCCCATTTCTACGCGATGCAGGGCATCCGACTGGACTGAGCATCCGTTACCCATCCGCAGTCAAACGGCCAGGTCGAGGGAGCAAATGGCCTCATCCTGTCCGGCATCAAGCCCCGACTGGTCGAGGCGCTAGAGCGCTCGGCCGGTTGCTAGCACTCAGCCGGTCCGCCATCTACCATCAGGGCCTGCGCCGCTACCACAGCCGAAATGTCAAGCTGCGATCCTTTCGACAGGGGGGACCTTGTGCTCCGACTGATCCAGCGAACAGCCGGCCAGCACAAGCTCTTGGCCCCATGGTAAGGGCCCTTCATCATCAGCAAAGCCTTGGGCAACGACTCCTACTACCTCATCGACGCGCAGAAGCCCAGGACACGCAAGAGGGACAATTATGACAAGGAAAGAGAGCGCCCACGGAACATGAATCTTCTACGTCGATTTTACAGTTGACACACTGTATGTACCACGCTACCTTTTCTATTATGCAAAGACAACGGGTCCCTCGAGGAGCACTCGGGGGATACCCTTTTTATCTATATGATAAGATTATGCCTATGAATGTGTTATTTCATTCCTCCGCCCGGCACCGGGTCCGACCAGTCGGCCCGGGGGCTCGCCGCCTTGTCCTATGTTGATACCACCTGCAGTCAGACAAGTAGTGTGCCGACATCTAAGCCCTCTCTTGCCGTAATCCGCAGCTCGCAGAGTGACTATCTGGCTGGCAAGAGCTAAAGGAAGGAAATGATGTCCACACGAAAAATGACTAAGGAAAAACATCAGCATAGGCCAAGCCGGCTCCTCGCCTTACCTGTACGGCTACTGAGCAGCCGATCGGCCGGCTTCTCGCTTGAGTAAGCTAAGTTCTAGGTGGCCAAAGTACTTGTCTATCCTAAACGGCCAAGTCCCTGACTCAGTCATAGACTGCAGAGTGGCTGTCCGGCTGGCAGGGCGGCAGCCAAAGGAAGGCGGCAAAGGAAAAAGCCAAAAAGAACAAAAAGCAACATCAAGCTAGAATTCGGCAAGAGCACAAGCATGTGCGAGAATAAACTTACTAACATAGCAAAAGGCTCATGGCCAGCATTCAACAGAGTTTGAATTACACCCCAATTGGTGGAACTGTGTGAATTTAACTTGTTCGTTCAAAAGATTACAAGAACAGGGAAGAAACATGAAAGATAAATGACCGCTTAAGCCAGGGGCGCCGCAGGCGGATCGGACGGATCGGTGGAGGCAAAGGCGCCGGGTGGTGGAGCGACCGACTGGTTGGTCTCGGCCTGGTCGGCACCGACAGCAGTCGGCGCGGCATCGTGTGGCTCGCTTGTCGAGGCCTGATTAGGCTGAGGTCGGCCGCTCACTTCGTTGTCCGGTGTGATGTCTTCGACGTCCTCGAACTCATCCTCCTTGCCCTCGTCGCTGGAGGTGATCTCCTTCGCCGAGTCCTCCCACTCCTCCAGGTTCCGCCGAACCAGTTGGGCGGCACCACAGGGCAATCATCATCCAGCTCTGGGATGAAGATGGAGGTGTCGGCATACTCGACGATTGCCTGAAAGTGCAACTATGCCTGGGTGGTTTTGGTAATTCCTAACAACATATAGCTCATTGAACTAATTCTCTTTCAAGATGATCATTTAAGAAAGTTCAGTGATTGGCATGGCATGGACTTGGAATGTGGAACCCTCAAAATGCTAAGGACACACATTGGCTCAAGCTCAAAAGTCTACATTTTCATTTTAGTGATCCAAGATCACATTGAGTCCATAGGAAAAGCCAATACTATTAAAAGGGGATGAGGTGTTGCTTAATGGCTTGCTTGCTCGAAATGCTTAGTGACATGCTCCAAAGCCCTCAACCACTTTCTCATTTACACATATGTCCCAAACCAAAAGTCAAACTCGACCCCATCAATTTGATCTATCCGGCGCCACCGAGTTCATTTGACATAGCCACTCCCAGAAACCCTAGTCAGTTCGGTCTCACTGATAGGGATCTCGGTCTGACCGAGATGGGATTGCAAACTCTTTGTTTCCCTTCGTAATGTTTCAGTCCAACTGAGATGAGCGATCGGTCAGGGAGTCCTGGACTAAGGGATCCTCGGACAGCCGGACTATTGGACTATGAAGACACAAGATAGAAGACTTCGTCCCGTGTCTGGATGGGACTTTCCTTGGCGTGGAAGGCACGCTTGGCGATTTGGATATGTAGATTCCTTTCTCTGTAACCGACCTTGTATAACCCTAGCCCCCCGGTGTCTATATAAATCGGAGGGTTAAGACTTCTAGGGTTAACTCATAACAATCATATCCTTAGGCTAGACCTCTAGGGTTTAGTCATTACGATCTTGTGGTAGATCAACTCTTGTAACATCGTATTCATCAAGATCAATCAAGCAGGAAGTAGGGTATTACCTCCATAGAGAGGGCCCGAACCTGGGTAAACATTGTGTACCCCGCCTCCTGTTACCATTAGACTTAGACGCACAGTACGGGACCCCCTACCCGAGATCCGCCGGTTTTGACACCGACATTGGTGCTTTCAATGAGAGTTCCTCTCTGTCATCTAAAGGTAGGCTTAATGGCTCCATCAATCATCTACAATAATGCAGTCCAGGGCGAGACCTTCCTCCCCGGACAAATCTTCGTATTCAGCGGCTTCGCACTGCGGGCCAAATCGCTTGGCCATCTAGAGCAGATCAGTAGCTATGCCTCTGGCCATTAGGTCAGATTTGGAAGCCTGAGTTTTGCGGCCGATATCCACGGAGACTTGATCTTCGACGGATTCGAGCCCATGACGGCTGTCCCTGGCCACCGTGATGAACATGACCTAGATCTATCATCGAGCCACACACAGGGGATAGTACCTATGACTGCCCTAGCCTTAGAGCCGGAGCGGGCTGCATGGTCCGAAGACGGGAAGCTTAACCCCGCCACGGGGGCCGCAGACTCAGCGGCGCTCGAGCCGCACACAGACCTAGCATCAGGTTGGGCTTGTGTTACTGGAACCCCGGACTCGTCTCCGACCATGGCCTCCAGACCGCATGTCTCGGCTTCCATCGAACCTGATTGGGCGCCAGTCTTAGAGTTCAGCTCCGCGGATATTTTCTAGCACTCGCCTTTTGGTGACGTGTTAAGCTCATTACGATCCCTCTCCTTGATAGGGGACTCTCGGCCGAACTATGTCCGACTCGGGTGGGAAGAAGATGATGAAGAAATTCGTTCCCCACCCACCACCCACTTTATAGCCATTGTCGATGACTTAACCGACATGCTTGACTACGACTCAGAAGACATCGACGGTATGGACGACAATGTCGAAGAGGATCAGGAACCACTGCCTACAGCGCGTTGGACAGCCACCTCCTCGCACGACATATACATGGTGGATACACCCCAAAAAAATAACGGTGATGATGAAAATCCAGTCGAGGATAAGCCTCCTAAGATACAGTTGAAGCACCGACATCAGCGACGTGCTCTAAACCATGTCGTAGTAAAAATAGCAATACGGTTACAGAAGCGGATAGCACTCCGGACGGTGCTGAGAACAATGAAGATCCCATTGAGCAAACCTCCCAACAGGAGCAACGGGAGGATGGGCGGGTTAGCCCTGACAAACATGCCATGAATGAAGACTCAGACGATAGCAACTACCTTCTGCCCTCCCAGGATGAGGTTAGCCTCGGTGACAAATCTTTCATCATGCCTGAGGAGCCCGCCAAACAGGAACGCTTTAAGCGTCAGCTAATTGCCACTGCAAGACGCCTAAAAAAGAAGCAGCAACAGCTTCAAGCTGATCAAGATCTGCTCAACGAAAGATGGACTGACGTCCTGGCAGCCGAGGAGTATGGCCTCGAGCGCCCAACCAAAAGCTACCCGAAGCGCAAACTGTTACCACAGTTCGATGCCGAGGTGCTGGAGCCCGTTCTACCAAGGTACAATACGGCTGACCGACCACCACGTGGCTAGTACAAAGTGGCACCTCAAGCCAAACACCAGCCCGCGCTACCTTGTCGAACAAACAGAAATACAACAGCTCAGGGATATATACATGACCTGCGCCACGATTTGGAAAAGAGAGCAGGTCAGACGAGATCAACCTATGGATCACTGGGGCGCGCCTCGGCGCGCGATGATGGCCATCTGGCTGAACGTGACAAACGTAACCACGTCCAGGCTGACAACCGTAGACGAGCTCCATCCGAGCTATGTCACGACTTGGCCCGATATAGAGGCGCGCACACCCCCTTTGCTTCACTGACGAAGTAATGGGACATGATTTCCCAGAAGGGTTTAAACCCGTAAACATCGAATCATATGATGGCACAAGAGAACCCGCGGTGTGGATTGAGGATTTTCTTCTCCACATTCATATGGCCTGCGGTGATGATCTTCATGCCATCAAATACCTCCTGCTCAAACTCAAGGGACCAGCTAGATATTGGTAAAATAGTCTACCCGAAAACTCCATTGGCAGCTGGGAGGAATTGGAGGGCGCCTTCCTCGACAACTTCCAAGGCACATATGTCCGACCTCCAGATGTCGATGACCTAAGTCATATAATCCAACATCCCGGAGAGTCAGCCAAGAAATTCTGGACTCGGTTCCTAACTAAAAAGAACCAGATCATCGACTGTATGGACACCTAAGCCTTAGCGGCCTTTAAGCACAGCATCTGCGACGAATGGCTGGCCAGACACCTCGGCCAGGAAAAATCAAAGTCCATGTCAGCCCTTACGGCACTTATGACCTGCTTCTGTGCGGGCGAAGATAGCTGGCTAGCTCGTAGCAATAACAATACAAGCAAACCTGGCACTTCTGAGGCCAAAAACAGCAACGGCAAGCCCCGACGCAATAGACATAAGCGTCGAAACAACGGTGATAACACCGAAGACACGGCAGTCAATGCCGGATTCAGTGGCTCTAAGTCCAGTCAGCGGAAGAAGCCATTTAAGAGAAACAATCCGGGACCGTCCAGTCTAGACCGCATACTAGATCGACCATGCCAAATCCACGGCACTCCTGATAAACCAGCCAATCACACTAACATGGAGTATTGGGTATTCAAACAAGCCGGCAAGTTAAATGCCGAGAATAAGGAGAAAGGGTCGCAAAGCAATGACGATGACGAGGAACCCTGGCCATCGAACATAGGGGGACAGAAGAAATCCCCCCCCCCCCAAATCAAAATGGTGAACATGATATACACCACCCATATCCCCAAGAGGGAACACAAGCATGCACTCAGGGACGTCTACGCGATGGAGCCAGTCGCCCCAAAATTCAACCCATGGTCCTCTTGTCCGATCACCTTCGATCGCAGGGACCATCCGACCAGTATCCGTCATGGTGGTCCAGCCGCACTGGTCCTCGACCCAATTATTGATGGATTCCACCTTACGAGAGTCCTTATGGATGGCGGCAGCAGCCTGAACCTGCTTTATCAGGATATAGTGCGATAAATGGGTGTTGATCCATCAAGGATCAAGCACACAAAAACCACCTTTAAAGGTGTCATACCAGGTGTAGAGGCCCGTTGCATCGGCTCAATCACACGGGAAGTGGTCTTCGGATCCCCAGATAATTTTCGAAGTGAAGAGTTGACCTTCGATATCGTCCCTTTCCGCAGTGGTTATCATGCACTGCTCGGACGAACATCATTTGCTAGATTCAGTGCGGCGTCGCACTATGCCTACCTTAAGCTCAAGATGCCCGGACCAGGCGGTGTTATAACAATCAATGGAAATACGGAGTGGCTCCCTCTGTACTGAGGAGCACACCACGGCCCTTGTAGCAGAAGTACACAGAACCTCAATTCGGCAGTAAAGCCCCCGGACACCATCAAGCGAGTCCGAACTACTCCGCAGCAGGACCGTCTGGCTCATCCAGAGCTCGACTAGCAATTCATCCTCCGTCCCAGTCCCAATCAAGCGGTGAAATTTGTGTCACGCGTACATAACTATGCACTTAAAATACCATGAGCATGGACAGAGGCATAGCTAGAACGCGGTCCACAATGCGGCTCAACCGCCTCTGGATCCACATACCTTCAGTTTTTCTCTTTCTTTCAGGTTTTTCTCTTCTTGAGGCTTTTCTAATAACCTGATCGTCGGACCCATCAAGGGACGGATACACCAAGGCGGCAAGGAGCTTTGACGTACAAGGGAATCCCCAGGTGGTCTCTGCTAACGATCGATATACTTGTTTTACATACCCGCACGCAACTCGCTCTTGGTCATGGCATGTCAAATAGCCTTATTTGCTTATCGCATTATTTGTACAAGCACTCTTCGACGTATTAATCAAATTACAATGGAACATAATTTGCGATACCAGCTTAATACTTAATGTTTTCCTTGTCTTTGTATTTTTTTATCAATTGCACCCGTACACTCTGGTACGCATTACTTTGTCAGGGGCTTCATCATGCCCCACAATACGACAATAAAGTCTGAACACTTTTATAGTACAGTTCGGCACCCCGAACTTATAGCATTATATGCATCGGCTCCGAATCATGTCTTTGGTCAATAGTTGGGTGCCCGACTCCTGTGCTTACTACTTACGTTCCGTTATATCGGCTAGGGTAGTAAAGGGAGAACTATGGCGATTGTGTCCCGGTTCTTCCGGACGAGCACCTCAGTAGAGAAAGCCTAAAACTAACAGTCATGACGCAGCGAGAGTTGGTCAGCTGTTCGAGAGGTTCTCAAATCCATAAATATTTTTTCCGCTTTATGCAAGGAGTCGGTTTTGATCCGATTAGGCGTGTATAGCGCCCCAAGTTTGGCCTTCCAAATACTAGGGGTTCGCCAAAATTTTCAATGTCAAACTCCTATGGCTAAGTGAGGGTAATAAAGCCGTATAGTCCGATTGCCTGGTTTGTTGCGTTAAACACCTCCTTTAAGGACCAAAAGTTGGAGTAAAGAGTGTTTATATTTATCCCGAACACCCCCGTATTATCTATGTGGGGGCAGAAGCCGATTACTGGCCAACTCTTAGATTTCATAAACGGCCGCACACGAGGTAAATTTTTTAAAAACAAACAAGCATTATATTACATAAAGATCTTGTTTCATCTTACAGGACAGGATAACATGAATGTATTCATGGGAATATGATAGCCTTGGCACATTGCTCTGTCGCAAGGCGGGATCCCTCCAGGACACTCACAAAATACAGTTCGGGTCGGCGGTGCTCCTTGCCCTCAGGAGGCCCCTCGGTCATCGGCTTCTTGGCATCCATCTTCGCCCAGTGCGTCTTGGCGCGGGCAAAGGCCATCCGCGCACCTTCAATGCAGATCGACCGCTTTATAACTTCAAGCCACTTCACGAGTCTGAGGTTGCTGCTGGGCACGGGCTCGGCATGCCATAGCCGGACTATTAGGTCCTCCATGGCTAGTTTGGCCGCCCTATGCAGCTCGACCAGTTGTTTCAGTTGTTCGCTGAAGGGCATTGGATGTTCTGGTCCCAGGTACTGAGACCAGAATAGCTTCTCCGTAGAGCTCCCTTCTTCGGCTCGATAGAACTCTGCAGCATCTGATATGTTGCGCGGCAGATCCACAAACGCTCCTGGAGAGCTCCAAATTCGGGTAAGTAAAAGGTACATTTCCTTCACATACTTGGTTTGCATAATAAAAGCCTTACCTGTTGCGATCTTTTTGGCCGCCTGGATTTTCTGAAGGGCGCTCTGGGCTTTGGCTCGGGCATCTTGCGCGCACTGGCGGTCATTGGCAAGTTCGGACTCTTGAGTCTTCGAATCACGCTCCAAGACCTCATACTTCTGGACGGTGTCCTAGAGCTCTTGCTGGACCTCACTGACCCGGGCCTCCTGCTTCTCGCGCGCGCGTGTTCCTTGGCTGCTTTGTCCTTGGCCTCGGCCAACGCCTTCTTGAGGGCTTCCACCTCAGTCGTGGCCCCTAATAAAGTTCATGACACTTTAGTCAACACGAACCATTCATGTTTCCTAAATATACGCAGGTTACTGCATACCTTGGTTGTCCTCTAGCTGCTTCTTCACGAGGCCAAGCTCTCCCTCGGCCCGCTCTAGGTTCTGCTTCAGCCCGGAGACCTCTGCAGTATGAGCGGCAGCAGCCAGCAGCGACGCCTACTTAATCACATAGACATCTTATGTTAGACTCCTGCGAAACTTATTTTGATCCTCTGTTCGGCTTTTATTTTCGAACACCGAACAGAGCATCAGGGGCTACTGTCTACACTGTGATATCCTTTTACAATTACATTACTTACCTCAAAGCCTGTTAGAAGGCTAGTGTAGGCTTCGGTCAGTCTGCTTTTGGCGGACTGGACCTTCTCAATCATCATACTCATAGGAGTACGGTGTTCTTCCACAATGGAAGCGCCTTGCAGCGCTTCCAGTAATCTATTCGATGCCTCTGGATGGACAGAGGTCACTGATGGAGTTGGCTTACCCCCCTTGTTTGAAAGAAATGGCCTGCCGAGGGACTTGGGACCTCCGGAGCTGTATTCGGCCGAGGGCCGAATTTGATACGGCCCCCATCATTGGTATCCATAGGGTTCCATCCCCCCATGTGATCGGCAACCGAGGTTTTACCCTCCGGCACCACCAGGACGGCATCCTGATCCTCTCCCTGGTTTGGGAGCCTTCGAGACAACACCTCGGTGTTGTCCGCGGCCTTGGGGGAGGAGGCCATCAGAAGGGACCCGTTGTTCATCGCCGACGGGCCCAGCGATCCCTCCGAAGAGGAGGATAGATTGATGCTGGACTGAGCTGGGCTGCAAATGCACGATCCAGCATGTTAAAAACAATAAAGTAAAAATGTTGGATATATTGTTGTGTCCGGGCACTTACGATTTAGCCAGGGGCTTGACCCTGGGCTCCCACTCCCCGCTGCTGTTGGTGGCCGCGGCGGAGTTGTCCGAAAGGGAAGTCTTCCTCTTCTTGGGTGCCTCGGCCACCCCGTGTGTGGGGGCCGCCCTCTTCTTTCTTACCCCAACAGGGGGGAATCGATCTCTTCTTCTTCCTCCTCCTTGTCATCTCCGGCGATGGAGGAATGATCCTCGACATCATCGGACATTGCGTCCGAAGCGCCCTTGCGATGGAGACCATCTTTGGTCCCCTTGGCCTTCTTTTTGGCCTTCTTCTCGGCACCTCATAAGGCGCCAGAAATAGCATCTTCTTCAGGAGTGGGGTTTCTTGTTCTTCGGGTTGCGGAGCCGGACAGTTAATCCGCTCCGCTATCTCTATCCAGGCCTGAAAAAATCAGTAGGAAGGCTTAGATTCCTTCTTCAAATATGCCAGTAAAGGGTATACCTTGAAAACATGAGAGAACTTACCGGATTAGCTGGGTGAGTTAGGTCGTGCCCACGGTCCTCGTTCGTGGCCGACGGCTCCTCGGTGGCCTTGAAGAGCGCTTTCCAGATTTCTTTATGCGTCGTGCCAAAGAGCTCTAGGAGGGTCTGGTGCTTGGACGTATCAAACTCCCACAGATAGCAAGTTCGGCGTTGGCATGGAAGAATCCGGCGGACGAGCATGAATTGGATCACATTGACAAGCTTGATTTTCTCAATAATCATGCTCTGTACACGCGTCTGGCGCGCCGTCAGCTCGTCCGGAGAGCCCCAGGATAGGCCCTTCTCTTGCCAGGAGGTGAGCCTCATTGGGACTCCGGCTCGGAACACGGGAGCTGCCACCCAGTTGGTGTCACGTGGCTCGGTGATGTAGACCACCCCGATTGCCACCCCTTTACCGTCTCCACGAAGGAGCCTTCGAGCCAGGTAACATTGGGCATCTTTCCCACCATGGCGCCTCCGAGCTCAGCTTGTTGGCCGCTCACCACCTTGGGCTTCACATTGAAGGTCTTCAGCCATAGGCCGAAGTGAGGTGGGATGCGGAGAAAGGCCTCACACACGACAATGAATGCCGAGATGTTGAGGATAGAGTTGGGGGTCAAATCATGAAAGTCCAGCCCGTAGTAGAACATAAGTCCGCGGACAAACGGGTGGAGAGGGAATCCTAGCCCGCTGACGAAATGTGTGAGAAACACAACCCTCTCATGGGGCTCGGGAGTAGGGACGATATGTCCCTTGGCCGGAAGCCGATGTACGATTTCCTTGGCCAGGTATCCGGCCTCCCGGAGCTCCTGGATGTCCTTCTTCTTAACAGAAGAGGCCATCCACTTTCCTCCAGCTCCAGATCCGGACATGATTGGAGTGCTATTTTGGGTGGAGAAGCCAAGAGCTTGGGCGCTGGAGCTCGAGAATGGATGAGCAGAGAAAGGAGAAGGCGTGGGGGAACAAGGATGAATCCTTACCCCTTTATAAAGGCAGTAAAAGTCATGCGCCTCCCTACTTGCCTCAAAATCGCCCATTCCCCAAGCGCCATGCAGATGACACGGTTGGGTTGCCCGTGCCCGTATTGATGAGAATCCCGTGATAAGGGGACACAATCTTTGCTTTGACAAGATGTGCCAATAAACCGCACCTCGAAGCATGGAGAGACAGGCTAAAAAATGGTTCGAATAATGACCGGAAAGTGGCATGATATCACGCTATAGAAAGTTGTCAGCGGATTGAACTCGTGAAATATTATACTCTCTTTGGTTGTGTGTGTGGAATTTGTTTTGTAGAGCTGGACACGATTCTTGTGTTCGGGATTTACTTTGAAGTATTCAGAGAAGGAACCTGCCTTGCAATGCTGAAGACAAGCTGTGTGCCGGACTCATCATCATTGAAGCTTGGTTCAGGGGCTACTGAGGGAGTCCTGGACTAAGGGGTCCTCGGACAGCAGAACTATTGGACTATGAAGACACAAGATAGAAGACTTCGTCCCGTGTCCGGATGGGACTCTCCTTGGCGTGGAACGCAAGCTTGCCGCTTTGGATATGTAGATTCCTTTCTCTGTAACTGACCTTGTACAACCCTAGCCCCCCGGTGTCTATATAAACCGGAGGGTTCAGACTTCTAGGGTTAAGTCATAACAATCATATCCTCATAGGCTAGACCTCTAGGGTTTAGTCATTATGATCTTGTGGTAGATCAAGTCTTGTAACACTCGTATTCATCAAGATCAATCAAGCAGGAAGTAGGGTATTACCTCCAAAGAGAGGGCCCGAACCTGGGTAAACATTATGTGCCCCGCCTCCTATTACCACTAGCCTTAGACGCACAGTTCAGGACCCCCTACCCGAGGTCCGCCGGTTTTGACACCGACAATCGTTCCCACCGAGTTTTCAATGCAAACTCTCTGTTTCACTTTCGTAACATTTTGGTCTCACCGAAATGAGCGATTTGGTCCCACCGAATTTGCCTAACCAACTCTCTGTTTGACTATTACAGAAATCGGTCTTACCGAGTTTATGTGATTTGTCTCACCGAGATTAGGTTATGCCATAACCCTAATGAAATCGGTCCCACCGAAAAGCCTAACGTTCACATTTTGAACTAAATCGGTCTCACCGAGTTTCATGATTCGGTCCCACCGAGTTTGGTAAATTGTGTGCAACGGTTAGATTTTGTGTGGAGGCTATATATACCCCTCCACCCACTCTTCATTCGTGGAGAGAACCATCAGAACGTGCCTACACTTCCAGCATAGAGAGAACCACCTACTCATGTGTTGAGACCGAGATATTCCATTCCAACCACAAGAATCTTGATCTCTAGCCTTCCCCAAGTTGCTTTCCACTCAAATCATCTTTCCATCAAATCCAAATCTGCGAGAGAGAGAGAGAGTTTAGTGTTGGGGAGTCTATCATTTGAAGCACAAGAGCAAGTAATTCATCATCAACACACCATCTATTACCTTTTGGAGAGTAGTGTCTCCTAGATTGGTTAGGTGTCACTTGGGAGCCTGCGTCAAGATTGTGGAGTTGAACCAAGGAGTTTGTACGGGCAAGAAAACCGCCTACTTTGTGATGATCTACGCTAGTGAGGCAAGTCATTCGTGGGCGATGGCCATGGTGGGATAGACAAGGTTGCTTCTTCGTGGACCCTTCATGGGTGGAGCCCTCTGTGGACTTGCGCAGCCGTTACCCTTCGTGGGTTAAAGTCTCAATCAACGAGGATGTACGATAGCACCACCTATCGGAACCACAGAAAAAATCTCCGTGTCTACATTGCATTTGCTCCCTCCAAACTC
This sequence comes from Triticum aestivum, assembly GCF_018294505.1. Lineage (NCBI taxonomy): Eukaryota > Viridiplantae > Streptophyta > Magnoliopsida > Poales > Poaceae > Triticum > Triticum aestivum. The sequence goes on from NC_057798.1 coordinate 247,308,228, forward strand.
CTCCCTTTACCTTCATGTTTTTACATTCCGCTGCTATACTCTTAGACTTGCATGTGTAGGTTGATTGCTTGACTTGTGCTAAGTTGCTAAAATCTGCCAAGACTTAAAATTGGGAGAAGGCTAGATTTTTATTTGGTCAAGTAGTCTAATCACCCCCTCTAGACATACTTTCGATCCTACAAGTGGTACCAGAGCTTTGGTCTCCATTTGCCTTGATTTCCATAGCTTTTGGTGATCATAGCCTTGGTTTCACAATGTAGGAGAGTATGGCATCTAGCGAGGGAAATTACCACCGTAGAGGTCCTTACTTTGATGGTACTAATTTTGTTATTTGGAAGCATAAGATGAAAATGCACATTCTTGGACATAACCCCGCCGTTCGGGCTATTGTGTGTATTGGCTTGCAAGGTGAATTCTTTAATGGGAGAGAACCAAACCGTGAAGCTACCGTGGAAGAGTCGAAGATGTTGCAATACAACACTCAAGCTTGCGATATCCTCTTCAACGGATTGTGTTGGGGATATAACTACTGAGTGTAAACCGGCCGTGAGGGCCCGGTTCACCCTCGACTATGCTGAAGCCCATGAAGATCCAGAAGATGGCACTTTACGAATGAAGCTTAGAGGCCCGGAGCCCAAAGGTGGATTAGGGCCCATAGTGGTAAACCGACATGACTATGTAACTTGTAATGTAAGTTAGGAAAGGACAGACCGAGCCGGACACTTTGTATGAGTCGGCCTCGGGGCTCTATAGACCGGCCGGGCGTCAACCTATGTATATAAGGGGACGACCCGGCGGCGGTTCAGGAACAAGAAACAACAACTCGAGACTCAGGCAAGCGTATTTGCTCCCTGGTCATCGAATCCAAATTAATCCCATCACAACTAGACGTAGGCTTTTACCTTCATTGAAGGGGCCGAACTAGTATAAACTCCCGTGTCCCTTGTCCGATTTAACCCCTTCAGGCTAACCCGTAGCGATGGCTCCAATACTAAGTCCTTTCATGAGGACATCTGACGTGTTAATTCCATAACAGTTGGCGCCCACCGTGGGGCTATCGCCCAATGGTTTCGAGTTCTTGAAGGGCAGCTTTGAAGGACTCAAGGGGTATGTGGTCGGCCGGATGACCAAGAGTCGTCGCGGCAAGCTCTACATCAACGACGAAGGATGGGGCCCCGAGGCCGGCTCAATCGAGTATGGGTATCGGGTCTCCTTTGGTGGAATTCATGTCTTCATCGGCAAGATCGGCGAACCGGGCCCTGAGCCGGACATCTGCACTGACCTCATCGAGACGGCTCAGCGTGCGAGTCCAGCCTGAGTTAAGCCTGCCATGAAGCGGGCGTTCGTAGGATGTGTCCATGGGATCGAATCTTAACCGGTGTCTGAAGGCGAGACGGCTGTTTATTCCGACGGCAAGTCATCCACTGGCGAAACCGAGTCCCTATACCAGATTCATGATGGTGTGTTTGAAGGATATTCCGATGGTAACAGTATTCCGGACATCCTTGAACCGCCAAGTCGGGTTACTGTGTACATGGCCGGAACACAACCCACTTTGCAGTCTTCATCTACAGCGGCAATGAATACCGGATCAGCGGCCGCGGCAGGAGCCCCGGCGCGCCGACCGGCTCAAGTCCTCTCCGGTTTAATGGATGCCTGGGCGACCTTGTTAACCACGGCGGTTACCCCGGAGACGCAGGATCAGCACAATGTGGACATTGCGAAGCTGAAGGACCAGATAACGCAGGCTAAGGAGGACCTGGCGATTGAGGATGCTAGGATGGCTGAAGAACGGGCCGCTTTAGATGCTCAGTCACAACAGATACAGGTGCAGAATTACCGGCTCATGCTGGATCGGAACGCATCAGATGATGTAATGCGAAGGAAGTACCGGTCTCGTCTGCCGTCGGTCTACGAAGGACTGAACCTCTTTCAAACGCCAGGTGCTGGGCCGAGTAATCCGGCAGCTGCAAACCGGATCGATGCGCCTAGGGCAGCGCCAGATCAACCACGGACATCGGAACCACCTCGACGAACGGATAACCCACTGCAATACGTAACAATGCCGCCGGGTCACTTCTCGAGCCCTTTGGATAACATGATTGCTGCAGCATCTCGCCTGGCAGCCATTCCGATGGAGGGTGATTCAATAGCGGCGATTGAAACGCAACGGGCTAGGGACCTTCTTTAAACCGCCGTGGTGCAGCAGCAGGCTTACTCCTATAGCTGGGATAGAATTCATTCAACCCCTCGTTCGAGCCCAAGCTATAGCAGGCACATAGAAGAACCGGAAGTGTCCAGCAATGCGCGACGTCGTAATACTCAAGATGTGGTGGATCATGGCAGAGCACGAAGGGAGGCCGCTTTGGGTCGTCATCAACCCACCCCGGTTCAGCCAGCGGCGTCAGTAGACTGAGGCACCGGACTTGCCTTCAGTTCCTGGTGAGTGCCATGTCTTATTCCGGCTCTCCGTAATGTGTGTCTGCCCAAGGATTTTAAGGGTCCACGTAAAGTGCCTAATTACACTGCAGATCAGCCACCTGAGGCATGGGTCGAGAGTTATGAGATGGCAATGGAGATGCTAGATGTGGATGAAGCGGCTTGTGCAAAGTACTTCACGATGATGTTGGAAGGGACAGCCCGTACTTGGCTGAAAATTTACCAGCTAACTCCATCGAGTCATGGGATCAGTTGAAGGCCCGGTTTATAGCCAATTTCAAAGACACGTGCAAACAGCCCATGTCCATTGTGGATCTGGATGCTTGTGTTCAAGGGGAGAACGAGTCAACAACTCATTGGGTGCGTCGGATTTCAGAAGTTTTGCATTCATCCGACCGGATTAACGCTGGTCAAGCAATCATAACCCTGGAGCATAATTGGCGGTTTAAGTCACCGAAGATGAAGTTGGGACGGCTCAAGCGCCACTACAATGACATGGGAACCCTTATGGCAGCCTTGGTCAAGTATGCCGATTCCGATAATACCAAGGATCCCGATTCTGATGAGGAGAAGCCGGAGAAGGGAAAGAAGAACGGCGGTGCAAAGGGACAGCATCACAACCAAGGAGGCCATGGGAATAATGGTAAGCGCAAGGCAGATAATTCAGATCTTGTGGCTAACACCAATATGCAGCGTCGTAAAGGTAAACCGCCCCAGCGCGGTGGAGGGATGAATCTGGAACGTTTGATGAATCAGCCTTGCCCAAAGCAAGGGACCAAGGAGGCCCCTTCCACGCATCTGTGGAAAGATTGTTATATCATGAAGGAGTTCAAGAATTCCGATGTTTTCCGGTATGATCAGGGTCCGTCGGGCGGTTCAGGTCCAGGTTTTCATGGTGGCGGCGGTTCAAGCTCTGGATTTCAGAATAATCAGGGCAACCAGCATAACCAAGGTGGTAATGGCCAACAGAATAATCAAGGGAATCAGCAATCAGGTTATCAAAGTCACCCCAAGCAGTTGAATGGTGGGCAGTATCATGTGTTCACTACTAGCCTGTGTAAGCGAGATCAGAAGCTTCACAAAAGGGCAGTTAATGTTGTTGAACCGGCAGTACCACGTTACTTAAGGTGGTCTGAGCAGCCCATTGTGTGGAGCAGAGAGGATCATCCGCCCCGGGTTGACAATCCGGGTCAACTGGCTTTGGTAGTAGCACCTCACGTGGGAGGTTACAAGTTTACCAAAGTCCTGATGGATGGAGGGAGAAGTATCAATATCCTGTACTATGAGACTTTTCGTCGTATGGGGTTAACAGACAAGAGTCTTAAACCGTCCAACACTGTTTTTCATGGTGTAGTACCCGGTTAATCGGCGTATCTTGTTGGCAAGATCTCTTTGGAGGTTGTGTTTGGAGATGAGCATGATTCCAGGTCGGAAAAATTATCCTTTGAAGTGGTGAAAATCTAGAGCCCGTATCACGCACTGTTTGGATAGCCGGCTTACGCAAAATTCATGGCGAGGCCCTGCTATATGTATTTACAGCTCAAAATGCCGGGTCACAAGGCAACTATCACGGTACATGGAAGTTGACAGATCGCTTTGGATTGTGAGGAAGGTGATGCGGCTTATGCTGAGTCGGTTTGTGCTACGGAGGAGCTGAAGTTTTATAAGGACAATGTTGATCCGGCAGACATGACTCCTTTGAAGAAGCCCACCACTAAGCATGACCCGACCCTGAAGTTCAAACCGGCTGATGAGACTAAACTTGTTGACTTTGTTCCTGGCGATTCATCCAAACATTTTAGCATCACCACCAATCTGGATCTGAAATAGGAAAGTGCGCTCATCGAGTTCATCCGTGAGAACCGGGACATTTTTGCATGGAAGCCTTCTGACATGTGAGGTGTACCGAGGGAACTCGCTGAGCACACTCTTAATATTGATCCCAAGTTTAAACCGGTCAAGCAATTTCTTCGGCAGTTTAACGAGGAAAGACGCAAGGCAATTGGTGAAGAGGTAGCCCGGCTGTTGGCTGCTGGGTTTATCATCGAAGTGTTTCACCCCGAGTGGTTGGCTAATCCGGTGCTCGTACTTAAGAAAAATGACACTTGGCGTATGTGTGTGGACTACACATATTTGAATAAAGCTTGTCCGGCAGATCCTTTTGCTCTCCCGCGTATTGATCAGATTGTTCATGCGACGGCGGGTTGTGAGCGCCTGAGTTTCTTGCATGCTTACTCGGGTTATCATCAGATTAAAATGGCAGTTAAGGACCAGGAGAAGACAGCCTTCATCACTCCCTTTGGAGCCTTCTGCTATGTTTCTATGCCCTTTGGGCTCAAGAGTGCCCAGGCAACTTATTAGCGTTGTGTGCAAAATTGTCTTCACACGCAGATTGGGCGTAATGTTCATGCCTATGTGGATGACATTGAGGTAAAATCCAGGAAGGAGGAAACCTTTATAGATGACCTCAAGGAAACGTTTGACAATCTCCGGGTTTACAAAATGATGCTTAATCCGGACAAGTGTGTTTTTGGTGTTCCGGCAGGCAAGCTCTTAGGCTTTCTGATGTCCAACAAAGGCATTGAGGCTAATCCGGAAAAAATCAAAGCGATTACATCTTTGGCTAAACCGAAGTGTATCAATGATGTTCAGCGTCTGGCGGGTCGAATTGCCGCCCTTAGCCGGTTTATCAGCCGTTTGGGAGAGAAAGCGATTCCTCTATATCAGATGTTGAAAAAGATAGATGATTTCGTCTCGAGTGATGCAGCTAGCGCGTTGCTGGAGGACTTAAAGCGGCAGTTGGTTGAACCGCCGGTTCTTGCTGCTCCGGTTGAAAAAGAGCCCTTGTTATTGTACGTGGCTGCTAATGCCCGTGCTGTCAGTGTGGCAATTGTGGTGGAGCGCAAAGAGGCTAGTAAGGAATACCCGGTTCAACGGCCGGTTTACTACATCAGCGAAGTACTTATCAAGTCAAAGCAACGGTATCCGCATTGGCAGAAACTAGTTTATGGGGTTTTTATGGCAAGTCGGAAGCTCAAACTGTACTTTCAAGGCCATCCCATTACAGTGGTCAGTTCAGCTCCTTTGGGTGATATAATTCAGAACAGGGAGGCGACTGGCCGGATTCCAAAGTGGGCAATTGAGCTTGGCCCGCACGGATTGAAGTATATGCCTCGGACATCAATCAAGTCACAGACACTTGTTGACTTCATCAATGATTGGACCGAGTTACAGGCGCCAGAGGACAAACCAGATAATAAATACTGGACCATTTACTTTGATGGATCCAGGCAATTGGAGGGCTCGGGGGCTGGAGTTGTTCTTACTTCCCCTCGAGGTGATAAAAATTTTTATGTCCTCCGCTTAATGTTTCCTTGTACTAACAATGCAGCTGAGTACGAGGCCTTACTCCACGGTCTCCGGGTGGCTCAGGAAATGAACTTAAGCCAGGTTCGCTGTTTTGGAGATTCTGATCTGGTGGCTCAGCAAGTCTTTGGTACTTGGGATTCTAAGGATCCACTAATGGCGGCTTACAAACGCGAGGTGGATATTGTGGCAGGTCATTTTAAGGGTTATCAGGTTGAGCACATTGACCGGCGTAAAAATGAGGCAGCAGATGCTTTAAGCCGGCTGGGATCTCAGCGTAAACCGATACCACCCAATACCTTTTTAGATATCTTGCATAACCCGTCTATCAAGTTGCCTACAGAGGAGGATTTAGTTGTTCCTGATCCGGAGGCCCAGTTGGTGGCCGCTTTACATACTACTCCGGATTGGACGGTTACATATTTGGCGTATCTAAACAGGGGCGAGTTACCAGATGATGAGGTTTTTGCCAGACAGATAATCCGGCGGTCCAAGTCCATGGTTATTCACAATCGCGAGTTACACCATTGCAGTGTTTCAGGCGTTTTTCAACGTTGTATTTCCCCTGAAGAAGGACAAGAGATTCTATTTGAAATCCATGAAGGGGACTGTGGTCACCATGCCGGTTCAAAATCCCTGGTGGCTAAAGCTTTTCGTCATGGGTTCTATTGGTTGACAGCTCATGCTGATGCGGAGGATCTGGTAAAGCGGTGTGACGCTTGTCAGAAATTTTCACGTCGAGCTCATGTTCCGGCTCAGGAGCTACGGATGATTCCTATCACTTGGCCATTTGCCACTTGGGGGCTTGATATGGTGGGACCTTTTAAGCGCTCCTAGGATAAAAAGACCCACCTGTTGGTGGCGGTTGACAAGTTCACTAAATGGGTTGAAGCGGAGCCTGTCAGTAAGTGTGATGCAGCCATGGCGGTTCAATTTCTCAAAAAGATCATTTTCCGTTTTAGGTTTCCACACACCATCATCACAGATAATGGCATAAACCTTTCTAAAGGTGAGATGGAGGAGTTCTGCCAATGCGAGCACATCCGGCTTGATGTAGCGTCCGTGGCTCATCCTCAGTCCAATGGTCAAGCCGAGAGGGCGAATCAAGAGATCTTTAAGGGTATTAAGCCCAGGCTTATGGTTCCTTTGCAGCGGACGCCGGGTTGTTGGGTGGAAGAGTTACCATCTGTGTTATGGAGTATAAACACCACCCCAAACCGGTCCACGGGTTATACACCTTTCTTCATGGTTTACGGGGCTGAGGCTATCCTCCCAAGTGATATTCGTCATGACTCGCCTCGGGTTGCCAATTATGTTGAAGCGGACAATGAGCAAGCGCGTCAAGAGGCGTTGGACCTGTTAGATGAGAAACGGGACATGGCTTTGGCTCGGTCGGCGGTTTATCAACAAGACCTGCGGTGTTATCGCATCCGCCGGGTTAAGACACGAACCTTTCAAGAAGGCGACTTAGTGCTTCGGCTCATCCAGGATCAGACCAATATGCACAAGTTATCCCCACCTTGGGAAGGACCCTTTGTGGTCAGCAAAAATCTGCACAATGGATCTTACTACCTCATTGACGTTCGAGAAGACTCACGCAGATCTGAGGAGGAGACCCGACGGCCATGGAATATAGCTCTCCTTCGGCCTTACTACAGCTGAGCCATAGGCTTTCCTTATGTACATATTATGACAATGTATATATTATGATCAATATAATAAACCGGCATCCTTGCTACAAGCAGGGCCTCTGCCGTTCTTCCAATATTTCTTGGTTACAAGGGGGCTTCTGCTCTCAAAGGGATGACTCACCTTGTCCATTAAACTGGCTATCATGCCACAATACAGCTTGGGAGCTTCACACCCAAGGGGTCAAAGAGAGTTTGGATGTTATACACAGCTCAAACATAGGCACCCATTGAGCACAGCTCACAAACTTACTTGGGGGCTCTTTTGTGCAAAAGCCACAAAGAGTTTGAAAGGACCCTTGTAATTGGGTATCGACCCACGGCTTGGAAGCCTGGTGTATTCACCTAAAACCCCGGGTTAACCTGCCTTCATCAAGCAAGCCACTCCTATCCAGGTAATCCTGGCACGACCCGCCGAACGTTTGACAAGTCAATCTTATACAGACCCTGAACTTGTCAAAGTTAAAACGACGATTGGTTAGTTGGAGGCCCATCTTAAAAGGCTTTGCAAAATGGTTTAACTCAGTGGCCTGGCAGCCCATGAAAAGCCTCGAATTTGGGCCTGGCCGCCCTTGAAAAGCCTTGACTACATAGTTTCTTGTTTGCTTTTCTTGCTAAGTTTTCACCTTTTTTGATGAATTTGTTTTAAACCGGTGTTCTTTGACCCGGTGTGGCTTTTCAGTCATAATGTTAAGCCGGTGTTTGTTAACCTGGCTTGGCTTTCAGCTATAAGTTGTCAGACCATCTCATCAAACCGGTGTTTGTTAACCTAGCCTGGCTTTGACTATATGTCGCCAGTATGATCATCCGGTGTTCATTGTAACCCGGCATGACCTATTAATCCTATTATTATTAGGTAAGGGTCTTAATAGCTCCAAATTTGGGCTTCCACCCTTATTAGGTGATTCCATATCACAGGTATGAGTTACTTCATATTTATTCTGCTTTGATTATTAGCCGGGCTTTATCTTGGGCACTATGACCCGTCCAGCGATAAACCGCCAGGATAGCTTTTTCACATGCAGACACAGGGATTGCATAAATATTACAAAGATATATAAGCCAGCATTGAAATCGGCATGGCAGATCAATCAAAGTATATCACAGCGCACGATGGCAGCAGATCAAAGTATTTTAACTAGCCTATTACAAGGCGCTTCAAGGCCCAAAATATGGACTTGTTCTTTCCACGTATCAAAGTTCATGACACATCAATCAGATTGCCGGATCAGGATTCATCGCCATGTTGACGTGATGTGATCATCTGGCGTCGGTTCAGCCTCTTCTTCTTCATCCAGTAGCTGCAAGTCAGTGGTGGTCCAGTCAATCCGGGTTAAAGCCTGAAAGACAGCCTCTTCACTTATAAGTTCAGCCGGATCAACATCAAGGGCGTAAGTGTTTTTACGGATTGGCGTAATAAGATTTTGCACTTCCGGTATGACAGTGTCAACCCGTTTGTTGTTGGCATCGTAGAAGGACCGGTGAACCGTCAAGTTAGCTTCTTATGCCAGTTGACTCGCCAGAGGACGCATCTCCCTTGTCACAGCTTTGAGGGCTTCGTTGTCAGACTCTGCCCCGTTCTCTTGCTCATTAGGGAAGCCCTTGGCAATATCCACTGGATCAAGGTCAGCTATCCATGCTTTGGCTCCGGTAAGTGCCAACAAAGTGCCGGCCCTGGCAGCAGATCGATTCATCTCTTCTATCTGTGTCGGCGTCACGGATAACTTTGCTAGAGTATCTTTGATCAAAGTAGGGGCCGGATTGTTGTTTGAAGCTGCGCAGATAACCCGTTGGGCACCGGTATATAGTTGTTCAATCAGAGTGTACGCTGCCTTCAGCTTCATCCGAATATCAGAGCCTAGATGAGCAATGCGGCTACCTACAACGGTTTAAGAATTTCATGTTAAACCGGCAAATTACCAATATGGTCATTCAACAAGTCTTGTCAAAACTACTTACCAAACACTGCAGAAGTCATTGCGTTCACTTGGCGCTTCAACCCAGATAGCTCTTCCGCCACCGGTTTAAGAGCTGATTCGGCGTCTTCCGCTCGCTTCAGCAATGCATTTTTCTCCGTCTCCTAGTTGGCACGCTCCGTCTTGAACCCTTCTTTGAGTTGCTCCATGGCGGCCAAAGCGGTTTTCAGTTCATCTTTTGCCTTGGACGTTTCTGTTTGTTGGGTCTTGAGGTTCTCTTGAAGATCGGTGATTTGAGAGCCTTGGTGATTTATATCAGCCTTCCACAGAAAAATGAGGAGCATGTCAGTAATTGATTCAAAGTCCCAAGCATATAACAAGTTATACACTTGGCACTTGGGGGCTAATGCGGATTGCTTCTTTACTATGATTGTTTAAAGTCCCAAGGATCAATACAAGTTTTAGTCTTGGCACTTGGGGGCTAATGTGTGTTTGATCCAAAAAATACGCAAGGAAAAGCCAACAAGATACAGTATGGAATATAAAAGTCCCGGTTTGTCTTCAAAAGACAAACCGACCCTTGGGGGCTACGAAGTCAAAGTGTTCTTCATCTTCAAAGACCCGGTTTACCTTTATGAGATAAACCGGCCCTTGGGGGCTACAATACAGTGAATGTACAGAAATAAGATGGTGTTTGGAAGATTACCTCATAGCGTTGCTTCATCAGGTTCACCAAACCGACCTCATAATCTCAGTTGGTGTAAAGCCAGTTCAGGAATCCGGAATGAAGATCCTGAGGAGAAAGGTTAATATAGTCCGACAAATCGGTCTTCCCCTTCCCCTTTCCCATAGCAGCAAATTCGTCCTTGGCAGTGTGCTTTGACAAAGCAACTGGATTGCCTAGGGCAGTATAAGCCGTACCAGTGACAACGACGTCATCATCATCCTTGGCTGGGCTCGGTGGATTGACCTTGTCCTTGGCTGGGCTTGGCGGTTTGGTGGCAGGGCTTGGCGGATTGGCCGTAGGGCTTGGCGGATTAGCAGCTGAACCCAGCGGATCAGCAATTGGACTTGGAGGAGTGGCATGTGGACTTGATGTTTCAACATGTGTTTCTGGATCAGCCTCCGGCGGATTGGCATCAGCAGTTGGATCTTGTGGAGCGGATTCATCCATGACATTATCAGGATCTTCACCAGCATTATCTGGGGTCTTCTCTGGTTCAATTTCGTCCGAGGGGTCGCTGGTCTTGGCTTTCTTGCTCAATCGAGCCTTGGCCCTACAACATCAAAATAAAGATTAGTATGATAAACCGATGCATGAAGAAGCAGACTGAAAAGCAATATACTTACCCAGCGACGGTCTTGAGGGGAGGCAGCTGTGTGGTAGATGAACCGCTGGAAGAGTTAGAAGATGCCTAGTAATTCGGATCAGACAGATTAAGTATGTATCAGAAGAAACCCTTCAAAGGATAACGTTTTTCGGGAGAGCAAGTAACCTCTGGACGATGCTTCCGGGATGGTGTATCCGGTAAACCGGAAGAGGTGACCTGCTGGCCACTGTGTCGAGTTGTGCGGCGCCCTTCAGGTTGTTGTTTCTTTAAATAAAATTTTGGATCCAAATAAGCAAGAGGGTGAGAGTGTTTCACTTTCCCAACTGCACGGCGAAATCTTTGAACCGGCACAAGATCTGAACTGGAGGAAAGAGAGATTACCTCAACATGGTCCGCACGGCTGACCTCCGCATCATCTTGATGACAGTCATTGTTAATAAGACTTATGAAAAAGGAGCCAAGGGAGTCAAGTTCTACCTCTTGATCTGACTCTTCAGCATCTTTGGGCGGATCAGCAGCTTCACCGGTCTTCTTTTTGGTTGATTTCTTGATAGCTTTGCTCTTGGCACGAGGAGCTCTGACCATTTTCTCTGAAGTTTTCTTCTTCCAAAAGTTGTTGCTGGGATGAAAAGATTAAAACAAAGGATTATTATAACAAAATGTTAAAGCGGAGGCGGATCAAGAAAGTACAAGGTCAAAAACTTACTGCTGGCGGTTTGTTGGCGGTGTAAAAAGGAGCCAGCCCGGTTTGACTGCATATGGCGATGGGTTCGTCCAACATCTTCTTTACTGATTCGGTGACTTCGTCATCGGTCACCTCTATCTCAGTAAACCGTTGAGGATCGTTGGAGTTGCTGGTATACTCATGCATTAATCCAGAGCGGCGACTTAAGGGCAGGATGTGCCATTTAACCCAGCAGTGAACAAGATCAACGCCAGTTAATCCATTGTCCATAAGAGCCCGGAGCTTGGCGAGTTGAGGGGCATAAGTTTGCCTCTCTCTGGCAGTCAATCGTTTAGGTAACGGGTGGCCATTGCTAAGCCGATGAGGGCGGTAACCCGGCAAGGGATTCTCTTCAGCAGGGGCTGTGTTCTGACAATAAAACCAAGTTTGGTTCCAGTCTTTGGGATGACTGTGGTGTGATGCATGTGGGCAATCAACCTCCTTCCTCTTCTGGATTGATACCCTGCCAAGTTCTGTGTTAGGGCCATCAGAAAACTCGGTTCGACAGTTTAAGTGGAAGAAGTCCCGGAACAACTCGACGGATGGTTCTTCTTGAAGGTAAACTTCACAAAATACTTGAAACTTGCATATCTTTGACACGGAATTTGGTCCAATGTCTTGTGGATGGAGTTGAAAGCTGGCAAGGACATCTCAGAAATTTTTTGAACCGGGAGGGCTGAAGCCCCGGTCTAAGTGCTGCATAAAAACGATGACTTCTCCATCCTGAAGCTCAGGAGGGCATTCAGGGCCAGGAACTCGCCAGTGAAAGACATTCTTTGAACCTAAAGCATCTGTCACTACATATCCGTTGATCTACGTTTCCGTAATCCGGGACGGAACCCAGTTGCAAGCAGCAAATTGTTTGGTCATCTTGAAACAGCAAACTATAAAGGTAAAATGAAGGCCGGTTTACGACGGACGGTTCAAGAGTATTACTTGGTGTCAAACCGGAAAATCTGATCAAAGTATATGTGTGAGATAAACCGGAAACTGCTATTCAGATCAAAATGGCAGTTTAAAGCGAGGGCTAATGATAGGTGGCGGATTACCGACTGCTAAAAGTTTAAACCGCCCTTTGGTGGAGGAGACAGATGAAAATTTGCTAAGTGTTGACAGAAACAGGTTCCACACAATGATGAAATTTATTTGGATCTACCACGCTTCAGTAAAGAAAAATTACTGCGACTTATAATGGTGTTAAGCAGAACAGAGAAGGTGTGCGCTCTACAAGAGAAAGGGAAGATCTACTAGTATTCAAAAATGGATGCGGAGTCACTACCGCACAAGATCTATACTACTATTGGATCAAAGCAACCACGGCAGAAGGAAAAAATGAAGAACTATACAGACGAACTCGTGAACCCTAGCACAGATCTAAAAATACGGGAAGGAGAAAACTTACCACTGCATATCTACTGCGGAGGGATGCGGCGAACTCTGGTCCGTTTCAGGTTGATGCAGCGGCCTTTGTCGATGCAGTTCTCAAGGGTCGAGGGCGACGGCGGAGCTTCAGAGCTTGGGCGTCGCAAGGAAGAAGAAGGCACAGAAGGGGAAAAAAGGAAGGGACCCTCGGGCATTATTTATAAGGAGGAAAGGATAATGGCAGGTGCGAGAATCGAGGAGCCTGAAGCGGCAGAGAGGGCCCGCCTTTCGCCTCGATTTTCGAGATACCATTAATGAGAGGAATCTTTTTAATCTTTTTATACAGAGATGATGTCATGATGGGCCGTTGCTGTGTCCAGAGGATGACGTGACGGCGGTTTAACAAGGTTTACAGGAGAAGACAACATGGCGGTTTACGAGAATATAAGAGGATGTTCACAAGATTTCTTTAAAGTATTGAAGATTGACATGAACCGGTTCAAATCAATCTGGGGCCTAATGTTGGGGATATAACTACTGAGTGTAAACCGGTCGTGAGGGCCCGGTTCACCCTCGACTATGCTGAAGCCCATGAAGATCCAGAAGATGGCGCTTTACGAATGAAGCTTGGAGGCCCGGAGCCCAAAGGCGGATTAGGGCCCATAGCGGTAAACCGCCATGACTATGTAAATTGTAATGTAAGTTAGGAAATGAGAGACCGAGCCGGACACTTTGTATGCCTCGGGGCTCTGTAGACCGGACGGGCGTCAACCTATGTATATAAGGGGACGACCCGGCGGCGGTTCAGGAACAAGAAACAACAACTCGAGACTCAGGCAAGCGTATTTGCTCCCTGGTCATCGAATCCTAATTAATCCCATCACAAGTAGACGTAGGCCTTTACCTTCATTGAAGGGGCCGAACTAGTATAAACTCTCGTGTCCCTTGTCCGGTTTAACCCCTTCAAGCTAACCCATAGCGATGGCTCCATGACTAAGTCCTTTCATGAGGACATCTGACGTGTTAATTCCATGACAGATTGTGCCCCGAAGAATTCAACAAAATCAGCCGTCTTGAGAATGCAAAGGAAATTTGGGATACTTTGATTGATATGCACGAGGGTACCGACTCCGTCAAGGAATCCAAATTGGATGTGCTTCAAAGTCAACTTGACAAGTTCAAAATGAAGGATGGTGAAGGTGTCGCTAAAATGTACTCTAGGCTTGCTCTCATCACAAATGAGATTGTCGGCTTAGGAAGTGAAGAGATGACCGATAGATTCATCATCAAGAAGATCCTAAGAGCCTTGGATGGAAAATATGATACCATGTGCACATTGATCCAAATGATGCTCATTTACAAAGATCTCAAGCCAACGGAAGTCATTGGAAGAATTGTTGCTCATGAGATGTCACTCAAGGATAAGGAAGAGCTTCACAACAAGTCAATTGGTGCTTACAAAGCATCATGTAATGCTCCTACATCATCAAGTGAGAAACAAACCTTCAATGGGTAACTGAGCCTAATGGTGAAGAACTTCAATAAGTTCTACAACAGTAGAAGCAAGGAAAGAAGTTTCAGGTGAAGGTCCTACAATGACAAAAGATCTTCTAGTCGTGAGCGTAATTGCTACAATAGTGGAAGACCCGGACACTACTCCAGTGAGTGTATGGCTCCCTACAAAAGAAGAGAAGATTCACCCAAAAGGAGAAGTAGAATATAAGAATCACCTCCAAGAGAGAGAAGGGGTAGAGATGATTGTTATGAATGAAGAACCTCTCGAAGAAGCAAGGATTCGGAAAGGAAGGACAAATCATCAAAGAGCTACACAAAACGAAGACATCAAGCTCATGTTGGCGAATGGATATCTGGCTCCTACTCCGACCATCACTCCGAGAGAAGTTATCACTCCGACTCCGAATATACTCAAGATGAAGGTGTTGCCGGTCTAGCACTTGTGTCAACCAACTCCTACGACATATTTGACTCACCAAATGAAGGAATTGGAAGATGCTTCATGCCTAAAGGCCCAAAGGTATCACACCCGAGTATGTTGATTTCAATAGTGATGAAGATGATTTGCTAGGTGATGATGATTTACTTGTTGACAACTCTATTTATGAAAACTATGATGAACTTGCTATTAATCATGTGAATTAAGATAAAATGAATGATGATGATAAGAAGGAGATTGAGCGTCTAACTAAAGAACTAGACACTCTTAAGTTGGCTCATGAAACTACCTTAGAAGATCATCGAGAACTTTTAAAGACTCATGAAAAGCTACGCTTTGAAAAGCTCAACCTTGAGCAAGAGCATGGGTTCTTAAAAGCTATCAATGATGATCTTCATAAGAAAAGTTCTTCTTACATTGCCAAGCATTTACTCTTGTCTACTTACAAGCCACAAGTAAAATCTAGCAACAAGAACGAGAAAGATTCTTCTTCTAGTAGTAATAATAATCATGTTAAATCCAATATTGTTGCTTCTAGTAGTTCTCTTGATTCCACTAATTATTCTCTTAGCCAAGTTACACTTGAGTAAGAAAATAGCTTATTGAAGGGAATTATAGAGAAAGATGTTTACAAGAGCCTTGCCGGAAGTAAGCAATTTGAGGAAATTGCATGGAAGCAAGGAAGACATCGGAAGAATCAAGGTGTTGGTTTTAAACGAAAGTTCAATGCCAATGGAGTTGAGTGGGAAGAAGATCAATACCCCAAGACGAAGATTGTTCCTCAACAAGAGAAGTATGATCCTACTTCTTTCAAGGGGACACAAGCTCAAGATGATCTTACACCACAAGACCACAAGCAAAAAAGGCAAGGATAAGCTTCAAGAGGAGATTGATGCATTTGAAGAAGCTCCCAAGGCCTTGGTCAAGTGGGTTCCCAAGACTACATCAAGTTCTACTTCATCAAGTACGACTACAACTCCAAGGATTCCCATCAATATGATGTGAATCCCAAAGAAGAAGAACTAGAGAGTTCTTGAGGGTGACTCCACCAACATACTTCACTCATATCATTTTGGCAAGGACAAGTGGATAAAACTTCCACATATTGCACTAGTTCAAGGAGTCACAAACCCTCTTGTTGGTAAGACAAGGGACAAGGTAACCTAATGCTTTCATGGACATCATCATGTATGAACTTCATTCTATGTCCATGGATATCTTTCTTTGTTCCTTGTGGGACTAACCGATGTAGGTATTGAAAGTGCAGCTCACTCCAATGGATTGCTCCAAATGATCTACATCAACATTGAGCATCCACATATTCAACATCTACATGAAGTCATCATCGACAAAACCCAAGGTTAGTTAATCTCTCTTAGGGGGGATATCACATCTTGGGGGAGCTTTACTCTAAATATTGAGCTAAAGCAACTCTAATGGTGTGAACACAACAATGCTTTATGTAAAAGTGGTAACCCCACTTGTGCTTAAACGATGAGTATGACCTATGATCAAATGTTCTCATTTGACTCCTAGGTCAATATACTCATATATAGATGACCTAGTCATCGCCAATTGCTTGATAGATGCTAGAGTCTTTGTGCATGCTTTGTCACATATTTCATTTGCCATTTTATTGTGTGAGCATGTTGATTACATATTTTACTCATTCGAGGACATCCATTTGTTTCTTTGATTGTTTGGCTCTTTTTCTTTTGCCAAATGGATGGACAAGAATGCCTAAGAACTTCCTCTAGCTATCTATGATTTTCTCGACTCAAACTCTTTTCATGCTACATCATAAAGTTTGATCAAGTCATATTCGAACA
Organism: Triticum aestivum; assembly: GCF_018294505.1. Lineage (NCBI taxonomy): Eukaryota > Viridiplantae > Streptophyta > Magnoliopsida > Poales > Poaceae > Triticum > Triticum aestivum. The sequence goes on from NC_057798.1 coordinate 247,324,837, forward strand.
CTCTGTGTGAGGAGCACTCGGAGTCCCCGATTCATCATAGACATAAACTTCCAAAACCTCTTTGTGAATTTCGGTCTGACCGATTCATCCTTTTCGGTCTGACCGTGTTCACTGAGTTGATCTAGGTTTTCAATCTCGGTGCAACCAATTAGAACTTTTCGGTCACGTCGAGTTGCAATAACCGCTTGTGATTTTGCATCTCGGTGCCACCGAGTTGTTCCACTCGGTCATACCGACAGGGTCAGGATATATATATCGTCGGGTCAAAGTTTGGAAATTTCTCCGAAACCCCTCAGACCGCGCGTGTCCTGCTCTGCCGCCTCGGGGTCTCTGGATCGTCCTCTCATTGCGGACGACCTCCAGCCGCTGGTCTCCGTTGCCGTCAATGGAATTCAACCCCGCTATTGCCGCCGTAGCAAGCTCATCACCGAACTAGGGTATGAGTTCGAAACTTTGTGTTGTTCCTTACTCCGATTCTTAGCACAAAGCAAATGCCATGTTCTTTACCACGTATGAGATCATCCTATCCAGCAAGAACATCGCTTAGATTAGATTTGATTCGAAAATTTAGAGTTAGGTTTCCACCGAACTCATCTCGGACCGACCGAGTTGTGGAAATCGGACTCACCAATTTGGCTTAGGCCATTGCACTTGCACTTTTCGGTCTGACCGAAAGTTGCAAATCGGTGTGACTGAGTTCAACTCTCTGTGAAACCCTAGCAATCTCGGAGTCACCGAACTGTGTCTCGGTCTGACCGATTTCACTAGTTTAGACTCCAAAAGTTGCTTCGGTGTCACCGAGTTTAACAAATCGGTAGCTCCGAAATGCTTTATGTGGAAAACTAAAACTATGTTTTTGACTCATTTGTTTTGCAAAAACTCTGCACTTTGTGATGCTCGTCCACTCTACCTCATCCATATCTATTCACAGGGTCTGCTGTCAATTTGCTTTGCCAGAATGTCAGATCAGAGTGATAGCCAAAACAAGTCAGAAGAGCAGGTGAACCTGGGTGAGGGCACTAGTCCCTCTAGCAGCTATGATGAGGGCAGCGGGAGCACCCCAATCAACTTGCCCAAAGCAGCTACAAGGACAAGGAGGAAGAGAAAATGTGACTCAGAAGATGAGGATTATGTTGATGCTGAGGAGGAGGTCAGCTCCAAGAAGAAAGTACTAAAGAAGGAATATGTTGCTGCTGCAACTAAGCCGGGTCTTCACAAGAAGGCTCCAGCAAAGAGAGTTCCAGTGTCTAAGGCCAGAGCCTCCACTCTTGAAACTTCCAAATCAATTGGTGGTGAGGCTGCTGGTGAGGGCAAGAAGAAAAAGGAAAGAAAGAGAGGGAGATAGTGCAAGAAGGTAGATCCCATGGCAGAATTTGAGAGACACTCATCTGATGAAGATGAAGAAGAGGAAGAAGATGATGACCAGCACCAAAGTCTCAAAAGCTGATGGGGGATGCCATCAAGTTTGGGGCTGCTCCTTCAAAGCCCAAGACTGCCCCCCAAAGCTTCTGCTCCAGCTCCAAAGACTGCACCAAAGAGGAGCACAAGGAACATTCCGGCTGCTGAAAAGAACAAGGCCCCAGTGCCTGAGATTGATGAAGAAGAAGATGCCCAAGTGCTTAGGAAGCTCAAACCTAAGATTCCAGATCATGATGTTAGCCATCCAGCAGAAGACATGAACATCAGGAAGGATGCAGGGCTCAGACTTTGGAGACAAACTGATCCATATGCTGTGAGGAGAAGGACTGCTGTGGATTGCAGGTTCCACACCAAGGAGCAGCAGGACTTCTATGAAACCATCTTGCTTGATAAGAAGCCCATTGTTTGTGATATGAAGTGGGCAGATTGGAAGTACATTGATGAGAATGAAGATCATTTTCCAGGTGTGCATGAGAGCGTTAGGCAATGTGGAGTGGATAAGTTTGTGGGTCAGAAGCTGATCAAGTGGAATGATGAACTCATCATGCAATTCTACTCCACAACACATTTCTATCCTGATGGTAGAATTGTTTGGATGTCTGAGGGTACAAGGTACCAATCTACAGTTGATGAATGGGCCAAATTGATCAATGCCCCTGAAGAGCATGAGGATGACTTGGATGTCTATGCCAAGAAGAAGAAAGACCACAACTCAATGGCCAACATTTACAAAGAAATTCCAGACAAATCCTTGGAAACTCATAAGCTAGGCTCTGTTCATTATCGGTTATCTGGATTGGCCACAATTAACACCATCTTGAGGCATACCTTGTTGCCCAAACCTGGAGATCACAAGATGATCAGAAGCCATTCCATCAACTTGCTGCAATTGTTTAATGTGCCCCAAAAATTCAAAGTCATGTAATTCAGGAAACAATCAAGAGGACAGCTGCAGATCAGAACAGATCATGTGGGTATGATCCACATATTCAAATGCTCACCAACTCCAAGACGGGCATAGGCACCTACTTGCTAGATAAGGAGCATCTACCCTTGAGGACAACACTGTTGTCATGATTGAAGAAGATCCAACATCTACAAAGGCACAAGAAAAGAGAGAGAAAGCTAAGGTTGAGAAAGCTGCAAAGATGCCAAGTGCTGAAGAGGCATCTCAAGTGTATCTCGAGACCAAACAAGATTAACTTGCATATCCGATTCAAGCAACCTTGAGGATTGAGAAAGGATTGGCCACCCTGACTTGGAACCAAGGGAGCCTGGAAAGGATCATTGAGACTAAGTTCTACGATCTTGAAAAGTGACAGAGATGCAGACAGCAGTTGAGTAGCTCCAAGAAGAAGCTGAGGAGAAGAAAGGGCAGGCTACCACAGATGCCTTTCAAAGAGTGCCAAGAGGTCAGAGATCCGCTGCAGTGCCCTGATGACCCACAAGTATAGGGGATCTATCATAGTCCTTTCGATAAGTAAGAGTGTCAAACCCAACGAGGAGCAGAAGGAAATGGCAAGCGGTTTTCAGTAAGGTATTCCCTGCAAGCACTGAAATTGTAGGTAACAGATAGTTTTGTGATAGGATAATTTGTAACAAGTAACAAGCAATAAAAGTAAAAGGTGCAGCAAGGTGTCCCAATCCTTTTTGTAGCAAAGGACAAGCCTGGACAAATTCTTATAATGGGAAAAGTGCTCCCGAGGACACATGGGATTATCGTCAAGCTCTTTATGATCCCACTCGTATGATTCGCGTTCGTTACTTTGAGAATTCGATATGTGGGTGGACCGGTGCTTGGGTGATGTCCTTTCTTGGACAAGCATTCCACTTATGATTAACCCCTATTGCAAGCATCCCCAACTACAAAAGAAGTATTAAGGTAAACCTAACCATAGCATGAAACAAGTGGATCCAAATCAGCCCCTTACGAAGCAACGCATAAACTAGGGTTTAAGCTTCTGTCACTCTAGCAACCCATCATCTACTTATTACTTCCCAATGCCTTCCTCTAGGCCCAAATAATGGTGAAAGTTTCATGTAGTCGACGTTCACATAATAGCATTAGAGGAGAGACAACATACATCTCATCAAAATATCGAACGAATACCACATTCACATGACTACTAATAGCAAGACTTCACCCATGTCCTCAGCAACAAACGTAACTACTCACAAAGCATATTCATGTTCATAATTAGAGGGGTATTAATATGCATTAAAGATCTGAACATATGATCTTCCACCAAATAAACCAACTAGTGTCAACTACAAGGAGTAATCAACACTACTAGTAACCCACAGGTACCAATCTGAGGTTTTGGTACAAAGATTGGATACAAGAGATGAACTAGGGTTTGAGAGGAGATGGTGCTAGTGAAGATGTTGATGGAGATTGACCCCCTCCCGATGAGAGGATCGTTGGTATGACAATGCTGATGATTTCCCCCTCCTGGAGGGAAGTTTCCCCGACAGAACAGCTCCGCCGGAGCCTTAGATTGGTTCCGCCAAGGTTCTGCCTCGTGGCGGCGGAGTTTCGTCCCGTGAGCTTGCTTATGATTTTTTCAGGGTAAAAGACTTCATATAGCAGAAGATGGCCACCGGAGGGCTGCCAGGGGGCCCACGAGGCAGGGGGGCACGCCCTGTAAGGGTGGGCGTACCCCCACCCTCGTGGACTGTGGGTGGCCCCCCTCAGGTATTTCTTCCACTGAATAATTCTTATTAATTCCAAAAATGACTTTCGTGGAGTTTCAGGACTTTTGGAGCTGTGCAGAATAGGTTTCCAATATTTGCTCCTTTTCCAGCCCAGAATCCCAGCTGCCAGCATTCTCCCTCTTCATGTAAACCTTGTAAAACAAGAGAGAATAGCCATAAGTATTGTGACATAACGTGTAATAACAGCCCATAATGCAATAAATATTGATATAAAAGCATGGTGCAAAATGGACGTATCAACTCCCCCAAGCTTAGACCTTGCTTGTCCTCAAACGGAAGCCGAAATCGAAAAATATGTCCACATGTTTAGAGATAGAGGTGTCGATAAAAAATAAAATACGGACATGAGGGCATCATGATCATTCTTATAACAGCAACATATATAGATTTTGTCATATGATTTCTTATGCTCAAGTAACAATCTATTCACAATGTCAAGTATGAATCATAAACTTCATTGGGAACTAACAAACTGTAATCTCAGTCATTAAAGCAAGTGCAATTTATCATAACATAGGAAAGAGTCAATATAAGAGCTTTTCAGCAAGTCCACATACTCAACTATCATTTAGTCTTCCACAATTGCTAACACTCACGCAATACTTATGGTTCTGGAGTTTTAATCAGACACAGAGAAAGATAGGGGCTTATTGTGTTGCCTCCCAACGTTTTACCTCAAGGGTAATGTCAACAATAATAGTTCATGCTAACTTACATCCAATTGGATATATATATCAGGATCTTTCCAACATGAGGTGCTTGCCAAAGGATAAAGGGAAAGGTGAGGATCACCTTGACTCTTGCATAATGTAAAAGATAGGCCCTTCGCAGAGGGAAGCAGAGGTTGTCATGCGCTTTTTGGTTGGATGCAAAAAATATTAATGCAAAAGAAAGTCACTTTATATTGCCAGTTGTGATATGAACCTTTATTATGCGGTCCGTCGCTTTTATTACTTCCATATCACACGGTCGTATAAAGTTTATTTTCTCCGCACTAATAAGTCATACATATTTAGAGAGCAATTTTTACTGCTTGCAACATGACAACTTACTTGAAGGATCTTACTCAATCCATAGGTAGGTATGGTGGATTCTCATGGCAAAACTAGGTTAAAGATATTTGGAAGCACAAGTAGTATCTCTACTTGGTGCAAGGAATTTGGCTAGCTTGAGGAAGAAAGGCAAGCTCAACAAGTTGGACGATCCATGACAATATACTTTAACTGAGATGTGAGAAAACATAACCCATTACATTGTATTCCTTGTCCAACATCAACTCTTTAGCATGTCATACTTTAATGAGTGCTCACAATCATAAAAGATGTCCAAGATAGTATATTTATATGTGAAAACCTCTCTTTCTTTATTACTTTGCAACGGTGACCAAAACTATGTTTGCCAACTCTCAACAACTTTTAAGCCTCATACTCTCTATGTGCGAAGTCATTACTATCCATAAGATCAATATGAACTCTTTTATTCCTTTTTATTCTTTTTCTTTTTCTCAAGAACATAGCAAGATAGCAAAGCCCTTGACTCAACACTAATCTTTATCATATATAGCTCACGGACTCGATTACGTAGAGGGATCACAAAGCAAAACTCAAAAATAATTCATACCAAAACTTTGTTCTACTAGATCAACATATTACCAAAAGGATCGAACTAAGTAAACGGTAAAGATAGGAGTGTATTGGTGATACGATACCGGGGCACCTCCCCCAAGCTTGGCAGTTGCCAAGGGGAGTGCCCATACCCATGTGATTATGTCCTCGGAGGTGGTGAAGAAGGAGTTGTTGATGATGTAGGCTTGTCGTCCGTCTTCCTTAATTTGCGCTTGAGAATGGAATTTTGCTCCCTTAGATCATCCATCTCCCGCTCAAGGCTTAATATCCTTTTGCATAGTTACTGTTTGTTTTCCTGCAAGAGACGAAAAGGGATAAACTCGATCTTGTGTTTCTTTGCCCTATCAGGGAGGCTTGACTTTTTAAACTCCATATGCATGTCTCCATGTTGAGGTAACGGGACTTCATCTTCATCTGAGCTTGTATCCTCCTTTCTTTTAGGCTCATAGTCTTCTTCTTCCTCGGTGGTCCAGCCACAATGCTCAAAGTCCCCGTAGACCTTAGGGTCTGCAAGGTAATCAGCCACATAGCTTTCTCCCTCCGAATCCTGGGACGGCATATTGCTCTAATCTGCGGCAGAAACAGCTCAAAACAAAGACAGAAGATGTTTGCGTGATACAGTGGTCAAAACCTTTGGGAGATTATATAATGAATTTTTACCAACCGAAAGAAGTATCGTGCAAGAAAACAGAGTCCGGAGAGCACACGAGGTGCCCACGAGGCAGGCTAGCGCGCCCAGTAGGGTAGGGCACGCCCTCCACCCTCGTGGATGCCTCGTGTCCTTCCCGGACTACTTCTTATTTTCCTATTTTCTTAAATATTCCAAAACGGAGAAAAATTGCTATTGGAATTGTTTTGGAGTCAGTTTACTTACCGTACCACATACATGTTCCTTTTCGGAGTCTGAAACGTTCTGGAAAGTGTCCCTTATGTATTCCTCCGGGGTTACGATTTCAATAATATTAGTTTCAACATTTATAGGGTTACCTAAGATATAATGTTTGATTCTTTGACCGTTTACCACCTTCGGATTTGTGCCTTCGAAGTTGTTGATTTTTATGGCACCCGAACGATAGACCTCCTCGATAATGTAAGGACCTTCCCATTTAGAGAGAAGTTTTCCTGCAAAAAAACTTATGTGCAGTTCTATCTCCAGCGTGGTGTCCTCCATATGCCTCGGAGTGACACTTACGTAGGATCTGTTCTTGTTCATGCTCAGGTACACCACGTCTAATAACACCATCTACTCCTTCTTTATAAAGGTGTGGATCATCCCAGAAGTAATGTCTTAAATCATAGAAGAACTTTTTCTTTTGCTGGTATGTGAAACTAGGTGGTATAAATTTAGAAACAATGTAATTAGCATAATCAGCATACCATAGAGCAGTACGAGAAGCATTTATGACAGCTAATTGTTCATCAGGAAAGCTATCATTAATAGGTATCGGGTCATCAAGAACATTCTCTAACCTAGACAAGTTGTCTGCAACGGGGTTCTCAGCTCCCTTTCTATCAATAATATGCAAATCAAATTCTTGTAGCAAGAGAACCCATCTAATAAGTCTAGGTTTAGCATCTTTCTTTTCCATAAGATATTTAATAGCAGCATGATTAGTGTGAATAGTTACTTTAGAATCAACAATATAAGGTCTGAACTTATCACATGCAAATACAACTGCTAAGAATTCTTTTTTAGTAGTAGCATAATTTCTCTGGGAAATGTCTAGAGTTTTACTAGCATATTGAATAACATTTAATTTCTTATCAACTCTTTGCCCGAGAACAGCACCTACAACATAATCGCTAGCATCACACATAATTTCAAAGGGTAAATTCCAATCAGGTGGCTGAACAATAGGTGCAATGATCAAAGCTTTCTTAAGTATTGCAAATGCTTCTACACAATCATCATCGAAGACAAAAGGAATATCTTTTTGCAAAAAATTAGTCAGAGGCCTAGAGATTTTAGAAAAGTCCTTAATCAACCTCCTATAAAAACCAGCATGACCAAGGAAACTTCGTATACCTTTAATGTCCTTGGGACATGGCATCTTTTCAATAGCATCAACTTTAGCTTTATCAACTTCAATTCCTCTTTCAAAAAATTTATGCCCCAAGACAATGCCTTCATTAACCATAAAGTGACACTTTTCCCAATTCAAAACAAGACTAGTATCTTCGCATCTCTGCAAAACTCGATCAAGGTTGCTCAAACAATCATCAAAGGAGGACCATAAACGGAGAAATCATCCATGAATACCTCATAAATCTTTTCACAAAAGTCAGAGAATATAGCCATCATGCATCTTTGAAAGGTAGCAAGTGCATTACATAAACCAAAAGGCATACATCTATAAGCAAAAGTACCAAAAGGGCAAGTAAAAGTAGTCTTTGCTTGATAATCCGCTCACACAGGTATTTGAGAGAAACCAGAGTAACCATCTAGAAAGCAAAAATGTGTATGTTTGGATAGTCTTGCTAGCATTTGATCAATAAAAGGTAAAGGGTAATGATCTTTCTTAGTAGCTTTATTTAATTTGTGGAAATCAATTACCATCCTATAACCTGTAATAATTCTTTGCGGGATTAATTCATCTTTATCATTAGGAACTACAGTAATACCTCCCTTCTTAGGGACACAATGGACATGACTTACCCACTGACTATCAGCAACGGGATAAATTATACCTGCCTCGAGGAGCTTTAGTATTTCCTTTCTTACCACATCTTTTCATCTTAGGATTTAACCGTCGTTGATGATCTCTAACTGGTTTGGCATCTTCTTCCAATTTTATTTTGTGTTGGCATAGAGTGGGACTAATGCCCTTAAGATCATCAAGAGTATATCCAACAGCAGTGCGGTGCTTCTTCAGAGTTTTCAATAATCTTTCCTCTTCCTGCTCTGAAAGGTTAGCACTAATAATAATAGGATATATCTTCTTTTCATCAATATAAGCATATTTAAGAGTATCGGGGAATGGTTTAAGCTCAAACACGGGATCACCCTTGGGTGGAGGAGGATCCCCTAGGATTTCAACAGGTAAGTTGTGTTTCAAAATAGGACCTTGTTTAAAGAATACTTCATCTATTTCCCTTCTTTCATTCATAAACATATCATTTTCATGGTCTAGCAAATATTGTTCTAAAGGATCATTAGGAGGCACGGCAATAGAAGCAAGACCAATTATTTCATCCTTACTAGGCAATTCTTTATCATGGGGTTGTCTACGAAATTTAGCAAAATTAAACTTATGAGACAAATCTCCCAAGCCAATTGTATCAATATCCTTTTCACAATCAATCCTAGCATTGACAGTATTCAAGAAGGGTCTACCAAATATAATGGGACGAAACCTATCTTGTGGGGAACCAAGAACAAGAAAATCAGTAGGGTATTTAACTTTCCCACACAAGACTTTGACATCTCTAACAATCCCAAATGGTGAAATAGTATCTCTATTGGCAAGCTTAATTGTAACAACAATATCTTCTAATTCAGCGGGTGCAATATCATGCATAATTTCTCATATAAGGAAAAAGGTATTGCACTATCACTGGCACCCATATAACATAAGCCATGATCACAATGATCTCCTATTTTAACAGAAATAACAGGCATGCCTACAACAGGTCTATGTATCTTAGCATCGGGTCTAGCAATATTAGCAGCTTCATCACATAAATAAATAGCATGCCCATAAATATTATCCGCCAAGAGATCTTTAACCATAGAAATACTAGGTTCAACTTTTATTTGCTCAGGAGGTGTATATGTTCTAGTATTACTCTTACGAACCACAGTTGAAGCTTTAGCATGATCCTTTATGCTAACAGGGAAAGGTGGTTTCTCAACATAAGTAGTAGGAACAATAGGATCATTATAAGTGGTAGTCTTTTCTTCAACTGTAACAGGTGCAACTACTTTTACTTTAGTGGGAGGATTATATTTAAACCACTTCTCCTTAGGGAGATCAACACGAGTAGCAAATGATTCACGGAAAGAAGCTACTATCTCAAAGTCAAGTCCATATTTAGTGCTAAATCCACGAAAAGCATCGGTATCCATAAAATATTTGACACAATCAAACTTAAGTGTCATACCAGACTCCTTACTATTGTCGGAATCCCAATCTTCATAGTTGCATTTAATTCTTTCCAATAAATTCCACTTGAATTCAATAGTCTTCATCATATAAGAACCAGCACAAGAAGTATCGAGCATGGTGCGATCATTGAGAGAAAGCCGAGCATAAAATTTTTGAATAATCATTTCTCTTGAGAGCTCATGATTGGGGCATGAATATAACATTGACTTAAGCCTCCCCCAAGCTTGAGCGATACTTTCTCCTTCGCGAGGCCAAAAATTATATATATAATTACGATCACGATGAACAAGATGCATAGGATAAAACTTCTGGTGAAATTCCAATTTCAATCGTTTATAGTCCCAGGATCCCATATCATCACATAGACTATACCATGTAAATGCATCTCCCTTCAAAGATAAAGGGAAAACCTTATTCTTAACAACATCATCGGGCATACCTGCAAGCTTAAATAATCCACAAACTTCATCCACATAGATAAGGTGTAAATCGGGATGCAATGTTCCATCTCCTGCAAAGGGATTAGCTAGCAGTTTCTCTATCATACCCGAAGGAATTTCAAAGTAAACATTTTTAGTAGGTTCAGTAGGTTGAGGAGCAACTCTTTGCTCTACTGGTCGGGGCGAAGATGCCCGGAACAAGCCCCTCAAAAGATTAGTTTCCATAGTAACAAGTGACAGTAAATTTCAGCACACTATATAAATGTTTCCTTACCAAGTTCCACTCACCAAAGGCGCTTCACTCCCCGGCAACGGCGCCAAAAAAGAGTCTTGATGACCAACAAGTATAGGGGATCCATCGTAGTCCTTTTGATAAGTAAGAGTGTCGAACCCAACGAGGAGCAGAAGGAAATGACAAGCGGTTTTGAGTAAGGTATTCTCTGCAAGCACTAAAATTGTAGGTAATAGATAGTTTTGTGAAAGGATAATTTGTAAGGAGTAACAAGCAATAAAAGTAAATAAGGTGCAGAAAGGTGGCCCAATCCTTTTTGTAGCAAAGGACAAGCCTGGACAAATTCTTATAATGAGAAAAGCGCTCCCGAGGACACATGGGAATTATCGTCAAGCTAGTTTTCATCACGCTCATATGATTTGCGTTCGTTACTTTGATAATTTGATATGTGGGTGGACTGGTGCTTGGGTGCTGTCCTTTCTTGGGAAAGCATCCCACTTATGATTAACCCCTATTGCAAGCATCCGCAACTACAAAAGAAGTATTAAGGTAAACCTAACCATAGCATGAAACAAGTGGATCCAAATCAGCTCCTTCCGAAGCAACGCATAAACTAGGGTTTTAGCATCTGTCACTCTAGCAACCCATCATCTACTTATTACTTCCCAATGCCTTCCTCTAGGCCCAAATAATGGTGAAGTGTCATGTAGTCGACGTTCACATAACACCACTAGAGGAGAGACAACATACATCTCATCTAAATATCGAACGAATACCAAATTCACATGACTACTAATAGCAAGACTTCACTCATGTCCTCAGGAACAAACGTAACTACTCACAGAGCATATTCATGTTCATAATCAGAGGGGTATTAATATGCATTAAGGATCTGAACATATGATCTTCCACCAAATAAACCAACTAGCATCAACTACAAGGAGTAATCAACACTACTAGCAACCCACGGGTACCAACCTGAGGTTTTGGTACAAAGATTGGAAACAAGAGATGAACTAGGGTTTGAGAGGAGATGGTGCTGGTGAAGATGTTGATGGAGATTGACCCCCTCATGATGAGAGGATCGTTGGTGATGACGATGGTGATGATTTCCCCCTCCCGGGGGGGAGTTTCCCCGGCAGAATAGCTCCGCGGGAGCCCTAGATTGGTTCCGCCAAGGTTCCGCCACATGGCGGGGGAGTTTCATCCCGTGAGCTTGCGTATGATTTTTTTCTAGGGTAAAAGACTTCATATAGCAGAAGATGGCCACCGGAGGGCTGCCAGGGGGCCCATGAGGAAGGGGGTGCGCCCCGTAAGGGTGGGCGTGCCCCCACCCTCATGGACGGTGGGTGGCCCCCCTCAGGTATTTCTTCCGCTGAATAATTCTTATTAATTCCAAAAATGACTTTCGTGGAGTTTCAGGACTTTTGGAGTTGTGCGGAATTGGTTTCCAATATTTGCTCCTTTTCCAGCCCAGAATCCCAGCTGTCGGCATTCTCCCTCTTCATGTAAACCTTGTAAAATAAGAGATAATAGCCATAAGTATTGTGACATAACGTGTAATAACAGCCCATAATGCAATAAATATGGATATAAAAGCATGATGCAAAATGGACGTATCATGCCCATGGCTGACACAAGAGCAACTTCATCAGCACCTACAACCACAGCATCAGTGCCACCTCCAGTTGCAACTCCACCAGCTCCATCAACTTCCATAGATGCTTTCATCCTTGGAGTCCTCCCAACACCACCTCCCGAAGATCAAGCCTAGAGAGACGCATAGCACTATACATTTTCAAACTTTTGGTAACTTGTTGCCAAAGGGGGACAAATGTATAGATCATAGGCTTCGAGAGATAGTGTTTTTTCTTCTTTTGTCTCTTTTCCTATTTGGTTGATACTTATTTGTGTTCTTGCTTGATACTTTATGTCTATCAGTGTGAGATAGTTATTTGATCATGTGGTTGATCATATCATACATTAATGCTTATGCTTGAATGGTGTTATCTATTATATCTCTTATATGATCATTGACTTTGCCTTGGTGATGAGTGCGTATTTTATTTACTATCATTTTGAGCGCTCCACCAAGATGTATGTGACATGGAAGAGTAACCCATGTTCCTAATCGATTGTGCATTTGCATTCAAAAGAAATTTTAAATAATGCACAAATTTAGGGGGAGCTCTTACTTATTGCTACATCTTGAGCTTGCGTTGGTTTTCCTTGAAGAGGAAAGGGTGATGCAGCAATAGTAGCGTAAGTATTTCCCTCAATTTTTGAGAACCAAGGTATCAATCCAGTAGGAGGGTCCTCAAAAGTCCCACGCACCTACACAAACAAACAAAGAACTCGCAACCAACGCAATAAAGGGGTTGTCAATCCCTTCATGGCCAATTGCGAAAGTGAAATCTGATAGAGATAATATGATAAGATCAATATATTTTTGGTATTTTATAATATATATTGGAAAAGTAAAGATGCAAATAAAAGTAGATTGAACGCCTATATGATAAGAGATAGACCCGGCGGGCCATAGGTTTCACTAGTGGCTTGTCTTAAGATAGCATAAGTATTACGGTGGGTGAACAAATTACTGTCGAGCAATTGATAGAAAAGCGAATAATTATGAGATTATCTAGGCATGATCATGTATATAGGCATCAGGTCCGTGACAAGTATACTGACTCCTGCCTACATCTACTACTATTACTCCACAAATCGACCGCTGTCCAGCATGCATCTAGAGTATTAAGTTCATAAAGAACAGAGTAACGCATTAAGAAAGATGACATGATGTAGAGGGATAAACTCATGCAATATGATATAAACCCCATCTTTTTATCCTCGATGGCAACAATACAATACGTGCCTTGCTGCCCTGCTATCACTGGGAAAGGACACCGCAAGATTGAACCCAAAGCTAAGCACTTCTCCCATTGCAAGAAAGATCAATCTAGTAGGCCAAACCAAACTGATAATTCGAAGAGACTTGCAAAGATAACTTAATCACACATAAAAGAATTCAGAGAAGATTCAAATATTTCTCATAGATAAACTTGATCATAAGCCCACAATTCATCGGATCTCGACAAACACACCGCAAAAAGAGTTACATCGAATAGATCTCCAAGAAGACCAAGGAGAACATGGTATTGAGATCCAAAAAGAGAGAAGAAGCCATCTAGCTAATAACTATGGACCCGAAGGTCTGTGGTAAACTACTCATAACTCATCGGAGGGGCTATGGTGTTGATGTAGAAGCCCTCCGTGGTCGATTCCACCTCCGGCGGAGCGCCGACAAAGGCTCCAAGATGGTATCTCGCGGATACAGAAGGTTACGGTGGTGGAAATAGTTTTTCGTGGTCGCCTTTGATGTTCTCGGGGTACGTGGGTATATATAGGAGGAAGAAGTACGTTGGTGGCCGCCCGAGGGGCCCACGAGATAGGGGGCGCCCAGTAGAGGGGGCGCTCCCTCCACCCTCGTGGCTGCCTCGGCTGCTTCTTGACTTGCACTCCAAGTCCTCTGGATCACGTTCGTTCCAAAAATCATGCTCCCGTTTCGTTTGGACTCCGTTTGATATTCCTTTTCTTCGAAATACTAAAATAGGCAAAAAAACAGCAATACGGGCTAGGCCTCCGGTTAGTAGGTTAGTCCCAAAAATGATATAAATGTGTAAAGTAAAGCCCATAAACATCCAAAACGGGAAATATAATAGCATGGAACAATCAAAAATTATAGATACGTTGGAGATGTATCAAGCATCCCCAAGCTTAATTCCTGCTCGTCCTCGAGTAGGTAAATGATAAAAACAGAATTTTTTATGTGGAATGCTACCTAGCATAATTCTCAATGTAATTTTCTTTATTGTGGCATGAATGTTCAGATCCAAATGATTCAAAATAAAAGTTCATATTGACATAAGAAATAGTAATACTTCAAGCATACTAATCAAAGCAATCATGTCTTCTGACATGGCTAAAGAAAGTTCATCCCTACAAAATCATATAGTTAGGCTATGCTTCATTTTCGTCACCCAAAAATGTTCCCATCTTATACACCCACGATGACAAGCCAAGCAATTGTTTCGTACTTAAATAATCTCAAACTTTTTCAACTTTCATGCAATACATGAGCGTGAGCCATGGATATAGCACTATGGGTGGAATAGAATATAATGATGGGGATTGTGTGGAGAAGACAAAAAGAGAAGGTCTCACATTGACGAGGATAATCAATGGGCTATGGAGATGCCCATCAATTGATGTCAACATGAGGAGTAGGGATTGCCATGCAATAGATGCACTAGAGCTATAAATGTATGAAAGCTCAACAAAAGAAACTAGTGGGTGTGCATCCAACTTGCTTGCTCATGAAGACCTAGGGAATTTTGAGGAAGCCCCTCGTAGGAATATACAAGCCAAGTCCTATAATGAAATATTCCCACTAGTAAATGAAAGTGACAACACAAAAGACTTTCTTATGAAGAACATGGTGCTACTTTGAAGCACAAGTGTGGAAAAGGATAGTAACATTGCCCCCTTTTTATTTAATTTTTTTTAATTTTTTTTCTTTGGGCCCTTCTTTTTTTTCTTTGTCCTTTTTTTCTTTTTCTTTGGGGACAATGCTCTAATAATGATGATCATCACACTTTTATGAATTTACAACTCAAAACTAGAACAAGATATGACTCTATATGAATGCCTCTGGCGGTGTACCGGTATGGGCAATGAATCAAGAGTGACATTATGAAAAATTATGCATGGTGGCTTTGCCAAAAATACGATGTCAACTACATTATCATGCAAGGCAATATGACAATGATGATGCGTGTCATAATAATAAAAGGAACGGTGGAAAGTTGCATGGCAATATATCTTGGAATGGCTATGGAAATGCCATAATAGGTAGGTATGGTGGCTGTTTTGAGGAAGATATCAGGAGGTTTATGTGTGATAGAGCGTATCATATCACGGGGTTTGGATGCACTGGCGAAGTTTGCACCAACTCTCAAGGTGAGAAAGGGCAATGCACGGTACCGAAGAGGCTAGCAATGATGGAAAGGTGAGAGTGCGTATAATCCACGGACTCAACATTAGTCAAAAGAACTCATATACTTATTGCAAAAATCTACAAGTCATCAAAAACCAAGCACTACGTGCATTCTCCTAGGGGGATAGATTGGTAGGAAAAGACCATCGCTCGTCCCCGACCGCCACTCATAAGGATGCGCAATCTAAGAACACCTCCTGTTTCAAATTTGTTACACAACTTTAACCATATGTGCATGCTACGGGACTTGCTAACTTCAACACAAGCATTCTTTAGATTCATAATCACCCAACTAGCATGACTTTAATATCACTACCTCCATATCTCAAAACAATTATCAAGTATCAAATTGATCATAGCATCCAATTCACTTCCTATGATAGTTTTTATTATACCTAACTTGGATGCCTACCATTCTAGGACCAATTTTATGACCATAGCAAATACCATGCTGTTCTAAGAGACTCTCAAAATAATATAAGTGAAGCATGAGAGATTAACAATTTCTACAAAATTAAGCCACCGCCGTGCTCTAAAAGATATAAGTGAAGCACTAGAGCAAAAACTATCTAGCTCAAAAGATATAAGTGAAGCACATAGAGTATTCTAATAAATTCCAATCAAGTGGGCTTCTCCCAAAAGGTGTGTACAGCAAGGATGATTGTGGAAAACTAAAAAGCAAATACTAATATCATACAATACGCTCCAAGCAAAACACATATCATGTGGCGAATAAAAATATAGCTCCAAGTAAAGTTACCAATGAACAAAGACGAAAGAGGGGATGCCTTCCCGGGGCATCCCCAAGCTTAGGCTTTTGGCTATTCTTGAATATCTTGGGGTGCCAAGGGCATCCCCAAGCTTAGGATCTTGCCACTCCTCATAGTCCAACAAATCTTTACCCAAAACTTGAAAACTTCACAACACAAAACTCAACAGGAAATCTCATAAGCTCCATTAGTGAAAGAAAGAAAAACCACCACATAAGGTACTGTAATGAACTCATTCTTTATTTATATTGGTGTTAAACCTACTGTATTCCATGTTCTCTATGGTTCATACCACTTAATATTAGCCATAGATGCATCAAAATAAGCAAACAACACACAAAAAACAGAATCTGTCAAAAACGGAACAGTCTGTAGCAATCTGTAACTCTCGAATACTTATGGAACTTTAAAAATCCTAAAAAAATAGGAAGTCCTGAGAAATTTGTCTATTGATCTACAGCAAAATGAATCAATGCAAAATCACGTTTTTGTGAATTAACAAAATTATTTTCGTGTGCGCAAAGTTTCTGTTTTTTAGCAGAATCAAATTAACTATCATCATAGGTTATCCTATAGCTTCTACTTGGCACAAACACTAATTAAAACATAAAAACACATCTAAACAGGAGGTAGATGCAAAATTTATTACTAAACAGAAACAAAAACAAAAAACACAAATAAAATTGGGTTGCCTCCCAACTAGCGCTATCGTTTAACGCCCCTAGCTAGGCATAAAAGCGAGGATAGATCTAAGTAGTGTCGTCTTTGGCACTCAATTCATAAGTAGCTCGCATGATAGATTCATAAGGTAATTTGTTTCTTTCTTGGAAAGTGTTCCATGCCTTTCCTTAATGGAAATTGGAATCTAATATTCCCTTCCATCATATCAATAATCGCACCAATCGTTCTAAGGAAAGGTCTACCAAGAATAATAGGGCAAGAAAGATTGCAATCTATATCAAGAACGATAAAATCTACGGGCACCAAATTTCTATTTGCAACAATGAGAACATCATTGATCATTCCCATTTTCTTTTTAATGGTGGAATCCGCAAGGTGCAAATTTAAAGGGCAATCATCAAGATCATGGAAACCTAGAATATCACATAAAGTTTTCGGAATCGTGGAAACACTAGCACCCAAATCACATAAAGCATAACACTCATGATCTTTAATTTTAATCTTTATAGTAGGTTCCCATTCATCATTAAGTTTTCTAGGTATAGAAACTTCCAAATTAAGTTTTTCATCAAAAGATTGCATCAAGGCATCAACAATATGTTTGGTAAAAGCTTTATTTTGACTATAAGCATGAGGAGAATTCACAATGGATTGCAACAAGGAAATACAACATTCTAAAGAACAATTATCATAATTAAATTCCTTGAAATCCAAGATAGTGGGTTCAATGCTATTTAAAGTCTTGACCTCTCCAATCCCACTTTTACCAAATTTAGCATCAAGATTTAAAAACTCTGAATCATTGGGACACCTTTTAACTAAAGTTGACTCATCTCCAGTCCCATTATTATCAAGATTCATATTGCAAAACAAAGATCTAATAGGGGATACATCAATAACTTTAAGATCTTCATCATTATTTTCATGGAAACTAGAAGAACACGCCTTTATAAAGCAATCTTTCTTAGCACGCAATCTAGCGGTTCTTTCTTTGCACTCATCAACGGACACTCTCATTG
Organism: Triticum aestivum; assembly: GCF_018294505.1. Taxonomy (NCBI): domain Eukaryota; kingdom Viridiplantae; phylum Streptophyta; class Magnoliopsida; order Poales; family Poaceae; genus Triticum; species Triticum aestivum. The sequence goes on from NC_057798.1 coordinate 247,342,900, forward strand.
CTTTGAGAGACTCATTGATATCATGCTTAGGAGAAGTATATCTAAGTTTCAAAGAATCAACATCAAGCGAGAGTCTATCAACGTTCCTAGCCAAATCATCAACTTTGAGCAATTTTTCTTCAAGCAAGGCATTAAAATTCTTTTGAGAGATCGTAAATTCTTTAACACTATTCTCAAAATCAGAGGGAATCTTATTAAAATTACCATAAGAATTATTTTAGGAATTTTCATAATTATTAGAGGAATTACGAGGGAACGGTCTAGGATTAAAGTTTCCTCTATAAGCATTGTTTCCAAAACTATTCCTACCAACAAAATTCACATCCATAGATTCATTATTATTCTCAATCAAAGTAGATAAAGGCATATCATTGGGATCAACAGGAGCACTCTTAGTAGCAAACAGTTTCATAAGTTCATCCATCTTTCCACTCAAAACATGAATTTCTTCTATAGCATGCACTTTTTTACTAGTAAATATTTTGGTGTGCCATTGAGAATAGCCATAATATTATCAAGGAGTTCTGTAGAATCTCCTAAAGTGATTTCCATAAACGTGCCTCCTGCGGCCGAATCTAAAAGATTTCTAGAATCAAAATTCAATCCGGCATAAAATTTTTGTATGATCATCCATAAATTCAAACCATGAGTAGGGCAATTGCGAATCATCAATTTCATTCTTTCCCAAGATTGGGCAACATGCTCATGATCAAGTTGTTTAAAATTCATAATATCGTTCCTAAGAGTAATGATCTTAGCGGGAGGAAAATACTTAGAGATAAAAGCATCTTTGCACTTGTTCCATGGATCAATACTATTCTTAGGAAAAGACGAAAACCAACCTTTAGCACGATCTCTAAGTGAAAACGGAAATAGCTTCAATTTAACAATATCATTATCCGTATCTTTCTTCTTTTGCATCTCACGCAAATCAACAAAGTTGTTTAGATGGGTAGCGGCATCTTCACTAGGAAGGCCGGCGAATTGATCTTTCATAACAAGATTCAGCAAAGCAGTATTGATTTCTCAAGACTCAACATCATTAAGAGGACCAATCGGAGTTCTAAGGAAATCATTATTATTGGTATTGGAGAAATCACACAATTTGGTATTATCTTGCGCCATCGTGACAAGTAATCCAACACACAAGCAAACAGAAAAGGGCAAGCGAAAGAAAGAGAAGATTGGAAAAGAGAGGGCGAATAAAACGGCAAGGGTGAAGTGGGGGAGAGGAAAACGAGAGGCACATGGCAAATAATGTAAATGCAAGGGAGATGAGTTTGTGATGTGCCGGTGTACTAAAGTAGGGGTACCTTAGTATCCCAACCTTGTGCACGGGCAGTCGCAGCGCCCCGCGGCAAGGCTTGCCGGGTGACCGCCAAGGCCCTCCGTGGTTCCTTTGGAGCCATTCAAGGACAAAGTGTTCAAGACAAGGAACTTGCCGCGACGCGCCGCGCGTCCCGGCAAGACAAGGCCCCGGCAAGAGGAGTTTGCCGGGAAGGCCAACCAAGGCACCTCAAGGAACTTGCCGCGACGCGCCGCGCGTCCCGGCAAGACAAGGCCCCGGCAAGAGGAGCTTGCCGGGAAGGCCAACCAAGGCGTATTAGGAGACTTGCCGCGACGCACCGCGCGTCCCGGCAAGGCCCGGTGAGCGACAAGCTTCCGGGCGCGACAAGACAACGACCGCGGCAAGGCGCTTGCCACGGCAGGCTACCACTCTGCGCCCGCGCTCCAGCGCATCCATCAACGTGTCGCCCTGGGGCCTTCCCAGGCGCGCGTGGCAAGGAGCTGTGCAGCTAGCGGTGCGAGGTGGCAAGCGGAGATGACAAGATGGCCATCGTGGCAAGCGGTGGCGCCCCTAACAGTCACTTTTCTGCACTGTTTGGGCGACACAGACGGGCATTTAATGCCTTTGTCCCCTGCCGTCAGGGTTAGGTAGGATGCACTGTACAAGTAGTTGTACCAACCACCTCTTTTCCATTTTTGCCCCTTTGTATATGTTGCCACCTGTCGGTGACCCCTTGAGCTTATAAAAGGAGGCCCATGCGCAACGTAGAGGGGGTTGGAGGGTTGGAAGCCTAAAAACACTCCCGCTCGGTCTCGTGTGTACGGTAGCGCTCTTCGCTCCCGAGCAAGAACAGAATCCAATCAGACAAGCAGCAGTAGGAGTTTTATCTCTCCGGAGAGCTCCGAAGCTCGGTAAATCGCTCGTGTGCTTCGCCTCGATCTGCTCTTCGTGCGATCTCCGCCCCCCGCGGGACCGAAAGGGGCCCTGCCCCATAGGTGTTCGTTTCCCACGACATCTTTGGCGTGTCAGGTAGGGGGCGTCGAGGTTGTGTGAACCTGATCCGGCGTTCACGCGAGCCAGATCTTCATCTTCTTCATCAACATGCCACCGAAGAAGAAGGCTTCGGAGGTGGCTACTCCGTCCGCATTGAACCCACCACCACCGGAGCAAACGGGTGGTGGGGTAGATGCCGGCGGAGGAACGGGCGCCGACGAGGGGGCTCATGGTGCTGCCAGGTCCAAGGACAAGGCTGCACAGACCTTGGCGTCCGTACACGCACCGCGTCCATCTCAGGAGGCGCAGGACCGACAGCGTCATGGTACACACGGTACCATACGTTCGTTGGGCCAAGGCCAAGCTAGTGGATCTCCGGATGCTCAAGACCAGCATGCACGCCAACATGCTGGCACAAGCGCGGCACGGTCGCCTGGACGAGATGCTGCTCCTTCTAACACAGTTAGAAGTTCGAGCATATCCCGCTCCTCGCACCGCTCGCCACCGCCGCCCAAGACTCCAGAAGAAGCGTTGGCCCGAGCTCAACTGCTCCTGGATTACCCTCCCGCGGCAGACAAGATCGACGATTGGAGGGCCACCATCCAGAGTCTCATCGGCTTCGCCAACGGCGACACTGTCCGGCAAATGAGCACGTCGAAGCCGCGGCAAGACGCCCAGGCGCGAGCCGATGGCGACAAAACTGGTGGGGGTGCAACCACCGTGCACTCCCCACCCCGAAGGCCAACCGGGTCAACCTTGACAGCGACTCCACCGCGTCATCTGACCCTCGAGCTCGTCGCGATCAGTGCCAAGTTCTTCAGGAACGGCAGCAAGAGGACGCTCGTACTCGCATCGAGCGCCGAAGAGAAGCGCGGCGTCAATCAGACCAGCGCGCTGGGCCCGCTGTCAACATGCATGCGCCAGGGGAACCAGGCGACTTGCCGTACGCGGTAGGTTGCCCTGCGTTCACTCGTGAGCTGCGGCAAGTCCAGTGGCCCAGTATGAAGAATTTCAAGCCAGATGTACCAAAGAAATACGACGACAAGTTGCATCCGTCGGAGTTCCTCAGCATCTACACCATCGCGGTGCAGGCTGCCGGGGGACGCGACGACAAGATCCTTGCCAACTACTTCCCGCTGGTGCTCAAGCCCAATGTCAGGTCCTGGCTCATGCACTTGCCGGATAACTCCATATCCTCCTGGGCAGATCTGTGCCATCAGTTTGTCGGCGCCTTTACAGGCGGCCACAAGCCTCATGGCCAAGAGAGCGATCTTCATCTGCTTGCCCAGAAGGAAGGAGAGCCCCTGCGCAAGTACATTCAGAGATTCAGCCAAGTACAGCGCAACATCCCAGATGTCCACCCCGCCGCGGTCATCAGCACGTTCCATCAGAACGTGCGAAACCGCAGGATGCGGGAGGAGATGGCGATGTGCAAGATCAGAGACGTCAGTGAGCTATATGCCCTGGCCGACAAGTGTGCGCATGCTGAGGAAGGGAGGAAACTCCCCGGAGAGAACGCAGGAGCAGGAGGATCTGACAGTGAGGATGCCGCCCCGGCAAAGAGAAACCAGCGGCGAAACAACAGGAAGAGGAAAGGCAAAGACATGCTAGTTGTTGAGCAGTCCAGCAACGGAGGTGGCGCCGAGAAAGTCAAAGCTGGTAACTCCGGCGAGGCTGTGGCTGCCGCCGATAAGCAGGGCGGCTCCGACAAGCAGTACTGCAAGATCCACCGTACCAAGGGCCATGACCTCCAGAGTTGCAAGAAAGTCAAACAGCTCGTCGAGCAGCAGAAGGCTGAGTACGAGCGACGCGACAAGGAGAAGGCCCAGAAAGGTGCTGAGGGATCCGGCAAGAAACGTCCCGGCCGGGGAGGACGCCGCGGCAAGGCCAAGCAGCGACAAGGAGACAGACCTCCCCGCGGCCGCGACAAGGATGAAGATGAAGACGATGACGAAGATATGGATGATGACGAGGCCGACGAGCAGGAGTTTCAGAAAGCCACAGAGGTCCTGTGCGTTGACGGCGGTGCTTCTCTGCATACTTCACACCGCCAGCTCAAGCAGTGGGTGCAGGAAGTCAATGCGGCAGAACCACCCGTTGAATCACGCAAGCCTCTGAAATGGTCCAGCACGCCTATCATCTTTGATATTGAGGACCACCCTGATCGCATAACTGCGGTCGGGTGCTTGCCGATGTTGGTTTCACCAACTATCCGCAACCTCAAGGTCACTAAGATGCTAGTTGACGGCGGGGCCGGCTTGAACCTGATCTCCTCCACGGTACTCCAGAAACTCCAGATCCCTGACAGCGAGCTCGAAGAAACCGGCACATTCCAAGGAATCAACCCGGGAAGGAGCAAGCCAAAAGGGAAGATCACGTTGCCGGTGACATTCGGCAGCGAGCTGAACTTCAGGACTAAGAGGGTCACTTTTGACATTGCTGATTTTCCATTGCCTTACAATGGGATACTCGGTCGTCCAGCACTCGCCAAGTTCATGGCCGCCTCTCACTATGCGTACAACGTACTGAAGATGCTGCGTCCGATAAGTGCCATCTCTGTCCCTGGCGACAAGAAAGATGCCCTTATCTGCACCGACAAGATTTACCAGGAAGTAGCAGCCGCAGCAGATCGCAAGACACTTGCCGCTGAAGCTCCTGGGGGGAAGAAGAAAACCAAGTCCGGTAAGAGCTTTGATGCCCACTCTGGCAAGCGCACCTCTTCGGAGTGCTGCGCTACCGTCGAGGACGCACCATCGAGCTCCACCGGCAAGTGTAAGAAAGCAAAGGCAGCTCCACCAGAGACCAAGAAGGTGTCCGCCAAGGAGGACGGCACTGGTGGTACCTTCACCATCAGTGCCACGCTTGACCCTAAATAGGAAAGCACGCTCGTTGCTTTCCTACGGGCAAATGTCGACGTGTTTGCGTGGCAACCGTCTGACATCCTCAGTGTTCCCAGGAAAGTAATTGAGCACCATCTTGCCGTCTGTCCTCATGCGCGGCCCATCAAGCAGAAAGTTAGGAAACAAGCAATGGAGCGCCAAGAATTTATTGCAGAAGAAATCAAGAAACTGGAAGCAGCAGGCCTTGTCAGAGGAGTGCTCCATCCTACGTGGTTGGCCAATCCTGTAGTCGTGCGCAAGGGAAACGGGAAATGGAGGCTTTGTATTGACTTTACTGATGTTAATAAAGCTTGTCCCAAAGACCCATTTCCCTTGCCGCGCATTGACCAGATTGTTGACTCCACGGCCGGATGTGACTTGCTTTCATTTCTTGATGCATACTCAGGATACCATCAGATCTTCATGGCAGAAGAGGATGAGGAGAAGACCGCATTCATTACTCCATGTGGCACGTACTGTTTTGTACGGATGCCTTTCGGTTTGAAGAATGCTGGTTCAACATTTGCAAGAGTAGTCCATGATGCTTTTGAGCCACAGTTGCACAGAAATGTGGAAGCATACATGGATGACATAGTGGTCAAGAGCAAGGATAGGGCAACTCTGATTCAAGATTTAGATGAAACCTTTGCAAATCTGCGCAAGATCAACCTCAAGCTCAACCCCGAGAAGTGTGTGTTTGGAGTCCCCTCCGGCAAGCTTCTCGGGTTCTTCGTGTCTCGGCAGGGAATTGAGGCCAATCCCGACAAGATCAAGGCCATTGAGCAGATTGAATCACCGAAGCGTGTCAAGGATGTACGAAGGCTTGCCGGTTGCGTGGCTGCTCTCAGCAGGTTTATCTCTAAGTCTGCTGAGCGCACCCTACCATTTTTCAAAATATTGAAAAAGGCAGGTCCAATGAAATGGACTCCGGAAGCGGAGGCTACGCTGCAGGACTTGAAGAGATACCTGTCCTCCACTTCAATACTTGTCACACCTAAGCCACAACAGAAGTTGCTGCTGTATATAGCGGCAACCAATCAAGTGGTTAGTGCTGCGTTAGTAGCAGAGAGGGAGGCGGATGATGAGCCGGCAACCACGGCAGATGCATCCAGCAACAAGCAGGGGGCTTCGCCGACAAGCTCTGGTCCCGACAAGGGTGGATCTGCGCAGGCGCATGGGGAGGTGCAGAAGAAAATGGTGCAGCGCCCAGTTTACTTTGTCAGTTCCCATCTGCAGGGGGCTAGGTCGAGGTACTCTGGTGTGCAGAAGTTGCTTTTCGGCCTTCTCATGGCCTCGAGAAAGCTATGCCATTACTTCCAAGCACATGAGATCACAGTTGTCACTCGCTTTCCGCTGAAGAGGATACTGCAGAATCCAGAAGCAACAGGCAGGATTGTCGAGTGGGCACTGGAACTGTCAAGCTTTGGCCTCAAGTTTGAGAGCACATCAACTATCCAAAGCAGAGCATTGGCAGAATTCATAGCAGAGTGGACGCCAACACCAGATGAAGAAATTCCAGAAACGAGCATCCCCGTCAAGGAAGTAAGCAAAGAGTGGCTCATGTACTTTGATGGTGCCTTCTCGCTGCAAGGCACCGGTGCGGGCGTGCTACTTGTCGCACCCACCGGAGAGCACCTCAAGTACGTAGTCCAGATGCACTTTCCCAAGGAGCAAGCAACGAACAATACTGCAGAGTATGAAGGTTTGCTTGCCGGTCTCAGGATCGCGGCCGACCTTGGGATCAAGAAGCTCATTGTCAGGGGTGACTCACAGCTTGTCGTCCGCCAAGTGAACAAGAGTTATCAGAGTCCATTGATGGAAGCTTACGTTGGCGAAGTGAGAAAGTTAGAAGAGCACTTTGACGGCCTACAGATGGAACATGTTCCGAGAGCTCAGAACGACATTGCTGATGGCCTGTCAAAGTGCGCTGCACTAAAGTTACCTGTGGAACCAGGGATCTTTGTGCTCAAACTGACTCAACCGTCTGTGACGCCATCAACTGGACAGAGCAAGAAGAGGAAGTTGATTTCTGGTGACTATTTTCCGGCAGAGCTCCCTGAAGCCGCCGCCAAGAAGGTCCCCAAGATCAACACCAAGGATGCTGAGGAGCAGTCTGCTCCGGCAAGCCTTAGGGTTTGTTCCGTTGAAGCAGACGCTCCCGACAAGTTACGCTCCGGCAAGCTTGCCGGGGAACATCAAGCTCCGGCTGAGCCGCAGATTCTTGCCATAGAAGCGGATGTTCCCGCAGCAGCATATGTGCCTTTAGTCCTTGTTGTCGAGCCGCAAGCTCCAGCATGGGCACAGCAGATTGTCCATTTCCTTCAGACATGAGAACTTCCCGAAGAGCAAGAAGAAGCGGAAAAAGTAGCCCGGCAATCAAGTATGTACCAGTTTGTCGACGACACACTGTACAGAAGAAGATTCAACGGTGTGAAATTGAAGTGTATTCCCCGGGAAGACGGACAAGAGCTGTTGGCGGAGATACATGGAGGCATATGTGGTCACCACATTGGCGCAAGAGCACTTGCCGGCAAGGCATTCCGGCAAGGTTTCTTTTGGCCGACAGCCCTCCAGGATGCAACTGCACAAGTAACCAAGTGCAAAGCGTGCTAGTTCCATTCCAAGCAGATACACCAGCCAGCTCAAGCTCTCCAGACGATCCCTTTATCCTGGCCATTTTCGGTCTGGGGGCTCGATATCCTCGGCCCCTTTCCCCGAGCTGTCGGGGGCTTTGAGTACTTGTACATCGCCATCGACAAGTTCACAAAGTGGCCGGAAGTGGAAGCAGTAAGGAAGGTGACAGCACAGTCAGCAGTCAAGTTCTTCAGGTCGATTGTTTGCCGTTTTGGAGTACCTAACAGGATCATCACCGACAACGGCACGCAATTCACGAGCCGCACCTTCATGCAGTACGTCCAAGATCTTGGCGCCAAGGTCTGCTTTGCTTCTGTTGCTCATCCGAGAAGCAACGGTCAAGCGGAGAGGGCAAATGCTGAAGTGCTGCGCGGGCTCAAGACCAGAACTTTTGACAGGCTGCACAAGTGCGGAAAGAACTGGATCGAGGAGCTGCCGGTGGTTCTTTGGTCGATCAGGACGACGCCAAATCGAGCCACTAGACAGACACCTTTCGCTCTAGTCTATGGAGCAGAGGCAGTTCTCCCCACGGAACTCATATACGGGTCGCCTCGAGTGCTCGCTTATGATGAGCTTGAGCAAGAGCAGTTGTGACAAGATGACGCGCTGCTCCTTGAGGAAGACCGTCTTCAGGCTGCTGTACGAGCTGCTCGATACCAGCAAGCTTTGCGCCTCTACCATAGCCGCAAAGTTAATGCCAGAAGTCTCGAGGAAGGCGACCTTGTTCTTCGGCGTGTTCAGTCCGCCAAGAATTCCAACAAGTTGACGCCAAAGTGGGAAGGCCCTTACCGGGTGAAACGAGTCACTAGGCCCGGCGCTGTCCGCCTTGAGACCGAAGATGGCTTTCCGGTGAGAAACTCCTGGAACATTGAGCATCTTCGTAAGTTTTACCCGTAAGGCACGGTTGCCGGAACCTGTTCCGGCAACCACCTTTTGTACAAGCCTTGCCGCTGTTGCATGTAACCCTTTGTACAAAGCCGGGCGCAGACCCGTGCATAAATAAAGCTCACGTGCTCCGCACATCCTGTCAATTTCATGCTTTCTATTTTTGCATGTATTATCTGACACTTTGTGCAGCACCTGCCCCCGGTAAGCAATAACGAGCCATAAGGCTCCATATCTTTATTTTCTCTTCTTTCTTTTTCTCAAAAAAGAAAGGGGAAGGTTCCCTCGCCCACAAGTTTGCCAGGGGGAAGGAGAAGATAAATGTTGTGGACCAGGCGTCGTTCAAGAAAGTTTCGCCTTACCGGGAAGCAAACGACAGAAAAGCTAAGTTGCCAAAGTTTGAGCAATCGGTTTTAAATTTTTTTATCTTCCTTGAACGACCGTGCTTTGTATGGAAAACCTGTGCGCGGAGGAACCAACTCGTAGCTAGTTGCGCCCTTACTTTGTTTCGAGTCCGCTCAACAATTTAAGTGTGCTGCGACTAGTTGCGACAAGGTTTCTTGTCGGTAGCGGCACCGCCAGCAGGCTGCTGACATTCCGCACTCAGCGCTTGTGGCTAAGGTGCCTGCGCCGGCAAGTTTCGTAAAAGCGTAGGCCAAAAACATACAAAGGAAGGAATCAAGTAAATGAAATAACATAGCATTCGATACCCAAAATAAAGTTATATTACAAGATAGCTTGTCGCAGCGCTAATAGATTGTTCCCGTAACATGACCCGCAGCGACAAGGAAAGGAAGAAATGGGCGGCCTAATCTATGCGGCCACCGTCAACCCTCTTGACCTCATTCACCTTGTCCACAATGGGTGCGACAAGGGCCTTGAGCATTTCCAGATCAGCATCCGCCGGCAACTTCTTGAGGACATTGGTGAGGTTGAGGCCTGGGTTGCGGAAGACCACCTTCACCAACACCTTTTCCAGAACTCTGGCGCAGATCGTGCGTGACTCGTCGGCCAGCTGCTTTGGGATCTGTTCCCGGAGTCGCTGGAGGGCCGTCGCCACGCCCTTGAAGAACAAGGTGAGCTTGGCGCTGGGCTAGAGGTTCTCATCGGAGGAGTACCCGAGATCCTCCACCCCCAGCTGCACCAGCTCCCTGTCGATGACTGCAGCGATGTTCACGAGGCCCTCTGTCTAGAGCTCCACCGTCTCCCTAAAGGTGTTCTGGGTTTCGGCGGCCCTCATCAACAGCGCTTCGTTGCCCTTGATCTCCTCCTTCAAAGCCACCTCCCGCTCCTTGGCGTCCTCCAGCGTCTGGGTCAGTGTGGCCAGCTTCAACTCAAGATTGGCGTTGGAGTCCTTGGCGGCGCTCAGCTCCTTGCCCTTCTCGACGAGACGACCCTGCAGCTCACCATGGGCGAGGGCGTCCTTCTCGCGCTCACGCTTGAGCACGGCAAGCTCTTCGCCGCTCGCCTTGAGATCGGCCTCCAGCTGCGCCACCTTCATCTCCAACTCCTTCTTGGCGGCCTCGGCAGCTGCGGCAGCGTCTTGTGCTTCCTTGAGAGCCCCGCCAAGTGTTTGCTCGCGCGCAGCAAGATCCTCCTCATGGCTGTCAAGATTGACTTTCCGCTACGCCAGCTCACCCTCCCGCGCAAACAGCTCCTCGGCGGCAAGCCGCTGTTGCTCTTTGGCTTCAGCCTTCTCGAGGAGGAAGGCCTTCCGCGCCTCGACGAGTTGCGCCCGCTCCTCTGCAATGGACCGGAGAGCTTCCTGGTTGCGACTCCGGAGCTCCTCTGCGCGCTTCTCAATGTCCGCTCCCGCCTGCGCGACAAGCGCTTCCCGGGATTCCACCTTGGCTTGTCGGGCGCGGTAGAGCGACACCAGCTTCCGCAGCAGCTGCTCCTCCTCAGACTCGCCGCCGCTGCTACTCGGCGCGTCAACCAGTGTCAGCCCAGCGGAGGCGAGCACCTCCCCGTCAAAAGCTTCTCCTTCGACCGGCGCCCTGGAGCTTGATGCCCAGGGGAGCTTGATGAAGACGCCATCGCCGGCCTTCAAGTAGGCATCGGGCTGGGGCTCCTCGGAGCCTGGCGCTGCGCCAGCGGTGGAGGGATCGGCGGTCGGTGTAGCACCTTGCGCTCCTGCGGCCTCAGGGTCATCAGTGCGATCGCCGGATCCCTCGCCAGCTCCTACGCTAGCAGCTTTGGCAGCCTCCTCGCCGGCAGGATCATCAGCGCCGGCCTCTTCTTTGGTGGCGGCGGCATCGTCAGTATTGCCGTGCGCGTTCTCCTCGCCGGTGGCCTCGGTCTCCATCGGCTCCGTGGAAGGTGGATCTGAAGGCCGGAAGAGGAAGAAAAGTCAAGAAAATATCCAAAAAGAAAATCAGAACAAGAACCCAAGGGAAGTTTCAAGCAAGAAGATTACCTGCGCTGGGATCCACGGTCATGGGCTCCACCACCGGGGGATCGCTGGTGCCGTCCCTCGCCGGAGACTCCCCCCTTGCCGGAGATTTCTCCCTTGCCGGAGAATGCTCCCTTGTCGGGGAATCCTCCCTTGGGGGTGTGGTCGAAGCAGATAACATCTCAGGGGCGGCTTCCGGAGGCTCTTGGTGAGGCTGTTCTGCTCCTACACAAGCAAATCGAGAGTCAGATATCAGCAAAGAAAGAACACCCATGCGCGCCTAACAGCAAGAAGTGAACCATATACTTACGCTGGGGGCTGCGCTGGGGGCTGCTTCGAGGAGTAGTTGCCGGGTCCGGCAAGGTGGTCTCGGGCGCGTCCCCTGCTGTCGCGGTGGGCTCGTCCTTGATGACAATCACTGGAACCTTGGCTCTCTTCGCCGCTCTATGGGCCAGGGTCCTGAAAAGGAATCAGTTCAGAGTAAAGCAGATCAGATACAAGACAAAAACAGCAAGAATTGAAGAACTACAAATACAACAAAGAAGCTTACTCTTCCTCTTCCTCGTCGGAGCTGAGTGCGGAGAGGTCGAAGTCAGGCCCACCTTCGGCGCGGCGAGGCGGAGGAGTAGGTGCCCTTGGCCGCTTGGCGGGGGCAGCAGCGGTGGTCCGGGACAATCCCACTCCAGTTGCCGCCGCGGTGCGAGGCGCTCCCGCGGCAACATTGCTTGTCGCGGCGGAGCGCGTCGTGCGGCGCGACGGCTGCTGGCTCGTCTGCTGCCCTGCTGCATCCCCGGCCTTGCGGAGACGCCTTCTTGGTGGAGCTGGGGGCTCCGTTTGCGGCAAGCTACCTGGAGACGGCAGGCCACTCACACCCTCGGCGGGCTCGCTCGACTCGGCGTCAGGCGCGGCAAGCTCTTCCTCGCCGTCAAGCCATTCTCGCTCGGCAAGGCTTGCCGCCTCTGCTGCCTCTGCCTCCTCCACGGTGAACCCAAACTCGCCCGCGGCAGCGGCTGCCTCCGCCTCTTCCGCCCTGGTGGCGATGCGCTGCATCTCCTCTTCAGTGGTGTCGCGGGTGAGGCTTCTCTGTTCGTCGGCACGGACCGCCACTTCCACCAAGCCGTCGAAGAACTGCTGCACAACATCGTCTGCGGGCTCCTGCCAAGTTGGAACGATTCCATGCGAATCGCACTGCGGCATCATTGCACGGATGCGATCCAGCGAGGAATTGTTGCACAGCGGAACGACACCCGCCGGCAACCTGAACCATTCGGGATGTTGAGGATCGTGCTTGAACAGCTCCTTGAGCATCACGTCCAGCTCCATGACAGTAAAGTTGAAGTTGAGGCCCGGGCGCAACCTCATGATATCCGCCGAACCCCCGAACTCCCAGGCGGGTCTCCTCCTCTCCTGCGGGGGGGCGATGCGGCGGCGGAGGAAATCTGTGCCAATGGCGCCTACAGTGAGCCCGGCAAGCCTGAGACGCAAGATCCGGGTGGTGGCGATCTTCAGCTTATCGTCGTCCGCGGCCAGGGCGCTCCAATCGCCGCCGCGCACTACTGGGGCTTGGCGCTGGGCGGTGAATGGCTGCAGGTTCTCCTCAACGATCCAGCACCACTCCGCTCTCCACTCCTCCCATTTGCTGCGAAGTTCCCCCTCCAGATACACCTCCTTCTTGCCGGCTCTCGAGATCCAGGCGATCCCGCCGGATAAGGGCTCTCCTCTCTCGACCCGGGGCATGAAGTAGTGGCGGAAAAGGGCTACGTTTGGGTGGACTCCGACAAGTTTTCGCAGAGATGTGCGAAAACCGCCATGGTCAGGACAGCATTGGGGGTGAAATCAAGGAGGTGGAACCCGTAGGTATTCATGATGTCACAGAAGAACTCGGAGAAAGGCGGGCAGAGCCCGCAGTAGAAGAACAGTACGAAGAAGGGGTATCCGTTTGGAGCCCATTTCGAAGCAGCGGAGGAGAGTACCTTCGTGCACGGATGCGCCCGCGTCTCTGTCGACCAGAAGAGGTAATACCACTCCCTCAGCTCCGCCACAGCGAGCTCGGAGGGGAAGGTTGCCCGCTCCTTTCGCAGCGCCTCGAGCCGCAGCGCCTCGGCCGACTTCACGCCCTTCCCGGTTTTCGGAGCCATGGCGGAGGTGGTGGGGGAGATCGACGGCGTTGGTGGCGACGGCGGCGATGGGGGGGGAGCGCTGCTCTCTTTCGGCTTTGGAAGCGGAGGGGAGCGGCGGAGATTTCTGAGAAGGGAACAACAACTGGCTAGATGGGGGGAACTGCCCCTGTTTCCCCTGCTTATAAAGAGGGAGGAGGCGAACATTACGCTTTTTCCGAATAAAGAACCACCCACGATCTCTCCCACGACGCCACATTCGACGCGTGCTGTTAAGGGAGGGCGCAGTGGATACGGAGTGAGATTCGGCGTACCCCAGGCCACGTGTGCCCGTGCCCTGTTTTGGGCCTGGCCCAACAGCGCTCTGCATCGTGTGTGGCCCAGGCCCGGGGGCTCCTGTCGGTGTACTAAAGTAGGGGTACCTTAGTATCCCGAACTTGTGCACGGGCAGTCGCAGCCCCGCACCAAGGCTTGCCGGGTGACCGCCAAGGCCCTCCGTGGTTCCTTTGGAGCCATTCAAGAACAAAGTGTTCAAGACAAGGAACTTGCCGCGACGCGCCGCGCGTCCCGGCAAGACAAGGCCCCGGCAAGAGGAGTTTGCCGGGAAGGCCAACCAAGGCACCTCAAGGAACTTGCCGCGACGCGCTGGGCGTCCCGGCAAGACAAGGCCCCGGCAAGAGGAGCTTGCCGGGAAGGCCAACCAAGGCGTATCAGGAGACTTGCCGCGACGCACCGCGCGTCCCGGCAAGGCCCGGTGAGCGACAAGCTTCCGGGCGCGACAAACAACGACCGCGGCAAGGCGCTTGCCGCGGCAGGCTACCACTCTGCGCCCGCGCTCTAGCGCATCCATCAACGTGTCGCCCTGGGGCCTTCCCAGGCGCGCGTGGCAAGGAGCTGTGTAGCTAGCGGTGCGAGGTGGCAAGCGGAGATGACAAGATGGCCATCGTGGCAAGCGGTGGCGCCCCTAACGGTCACTTTTCTGCACTGTTTGGGCGACATAGATGGGCATTTAATGCCTTTGTCCCCTGCCGTCAGGGTTAGGTAGGATGCACTGTACAAGTAGTTGTACCAACCACCTCTTTTCCATTTTTGCCCCTTTGTATATGTTGCCACCTGTCGGTGACCCCTTGAGCTTATAAAAGGAGGCCCATGCGCAACGTAGAGGGGGGTTGGAGGGTTGGGAGCCTAAAAACACTCCCGCTCGGTCTCGTGTGTACGGTAGCGCTCTTCGCTCCCGAGCAAGAACAGAATCCAATCAGACAAGCAGCAGTAGGAGTTTTATATCTCCGGAGAGCTCCGAAGCTGGGTAAATCGCTCGTGTGCTTCGCCTCGATCTGCTCTTCGTGCGATCTCCGCCCCCCGCCGGACCAAAAGGGGCCCTGCCCCATAGGTGTTCGTTTCCCACGACATGATGGGTACTTGGTATGTCTTGACTTGAGTGAAGACCTCCCCAGCAACAGCGCCAGAAATCCTTCTTGCTACATCTTGAGCTTGCGTTGGTTTTCCTTGAAGAGGAAAGGGTGATGCAGCAATAGTAGCGTAAGTATTTCCCTCAGTTTTTGAGAACCAAGGTATCAATCCGGTAGGAGGCTCCTCAACAGTCCCACGCACCTACACAAACAAACAAAGAAATCGCAACCAACGCAATAAAGGGGTTGTCAATCCCTTAACGGCCACTTGCGAAAGTGAAATCTGATAGAGATAATATGATAAGATCAATATATTTTTGGTATTTCATAATATAGATTGGAAAAGTAAAGATGCAAATAAAAGTAAATTGAAAGCTTATATGATAAGAGATAGACCTAGGGGCCATAGGTTTCACTAGTGGCTTCTCTCAAGATAGCATAAGTACTACGGTGGGTGAACAAATTACTATCGAGCAATTGATAGAAAAGCGAATAATTATGAGATTGTCTAGGCATGATCATGTATATAGGCATCAGGTCCGTGACAAGTGGACCGACTCCTGCCTGCATCTACTACTATTACTCCACACATCGACCGCTATCCAGCATGCATCTAGAGTATTAAGTTCATAAAGAACAGAGTAACGCATTAAGAAAGAAGACATGGTGTAGAGGGATAAACTCATGCAATATGATATAAACCCCATCTTTTTATCCTCGATTGCAACAATACAATATGTGCCTTGCTGCCCCTACTGTCACTGGGAAAGGACACCGCAAGATTCAACCCAAAGCTAAGCACTTCTCCCATTGCAAGAAAGATCAATCTAGTAGGCCAAACCAAACTGATAATTCGAAAACACTTGCAAAGATAACTTAATCACACATAAAAGAACTCAGAGGAAATTCAAATATTTCTCATAGATAAACTTGATCATAAACCCACAATTCATCGGATCTCGACAAACACACCGCAAAAAGAGTTACATCAAATAGATCTCCAAGAAGACCAAGGAGAACATGGTATTGAGATCCAAAAAGAGAGAAGAAGCCATCTAGCTAATAACTATGGACCCGAAGGTCTGTGGTAAACTACTCACAACTCATCGGAGGGGCTATGGTGTTCATGTAGAAGCCCTCCGTGGTCGATTCCACCTCCGGCAGAGCGCCAGCGAAGGCTCCAAGATGCGATCTCACGGATACAGAAGGTTACAGTGGTGGAAATAGTTTTTCGTGGTCGCCTTTGATGTTCTCGGGGTACGTGGGTATATATAGGAGGAAGAAGTATGTCGGTGGCCGCCCGAGGGGCCCACGAGATAGGGGGGCGCACCCAGTAGGGGGGGCGCCCTCCACCCTCGTGGCTGCCTCGGCTGCTTCTTGACCTGCACTCCAAGTCCTCTGGATCACGTTCGTTCCAAAAATCACGCTCCCGAAGGTTTCATTCCGTTTGGACTCCGTTTGATATTCCTTTCTTCGAAATACTGAAATAGGCAAAAAACAGCAATACGGGTTGGGCCTCCGGTTAGTAGGTTAGTCCCAAAAATGATATAAATGTGTAAAGTAAAGCCCATAAACCTCCAAAACGGGTAATATAATAGCATGGAACAATCAAAAATTATATATACGTTGGAGACGTATCACTTTATCACATACTTCTCAAAGCGATGATGTATTTCAATCTTATTATCATTTGTCGAATCTTTGATCTATATGTTGTCATCAATTACCAAAAAGGGGGAGATTGAAAGTGCAACTTTCCCTGGGTGGTTTTGGTAATTCCTAACAACATATAGCTCATTGAACTAATGCTCTTTCAAGATGATCATTCCAGAAAGTTCAATGATTGACATGGCATGGACTAGTAATGTGGACCCCTCAAAATGCTAAGGTCACACATTGGCTCAAGCTCAAGACTCTACATTTTCATTTTAGTGATCCAAGATCACATTGAGTCCATAGGAAAATCCAATACTATTAAAAAGGGATGAGGTGTTGCTTAATGGCTTGCTTGCTCAAAATGCTTAGTGATATGCTCCAAAGCCCTCAACCACTTTCTCATTTCCACATATGTCCCAAACCAAAAGTCAAACTCAGCCCCACCGATTTGATCTATCCGGCGTCACCGACTTCATTTGGCATAGCCACTGCCATAAACCCTAGTCAGTTCAGTCTCACCGATAGGGATCTCGGTCTCACCGAGATGGGATTGGAAATTCTCTATTTTCCATCGTAATGTTTTGGTCCAACTAAGATGAGCGATCGGTCCCACCGAGTTCGCAATGCAAACTCTCTGTTTCCCTTTCGTAACATTTCGGCCTCACCGAAATGAGCGATTCGGTGCTACCGAGTTTGCCTGACCAACTCTCTGTTTGATTATTACAGAAATCGGTCTTACCGAGTTTATGTCATTGGTCTCACCGAGATTACGTTATGCCCTAACCCTAATGAAATCGGTTCCACCGAGTTGACATGTCGGTCTCACCGAAAAGCCTAATGTTCACATTTTGAACTAAATCGGTCTGACCGACTTTCATGATTCGGTCCCACCGAGTTTGGTAAATTGTGTGTAATGGTTAGATTTTGTGTGGAGGCAATA
The DNA here is from genome assembly GCF_018294505.1 of Triticum aestivum. Lineage (NCBI taxonomy): Eukaryota > Viridiplantae > Streptophyta > Magnoliopsida > Poales > Poaceae > Triticum > Triticum aestivum. The sequence continues at coordinate 247,360,093 of NC_057798.1, forward strand.
TATACCCCTCCACCCACTCTTCATTCATGGAGAGAGCCATCAGAACGTGCCTACACTTCCAACATACATTTTTGACAAAGAACCACCTACTCATGTGTCGAGACCAAGATACTCCATTCCAACCACAAGAATCTTGATCTCTGGCCTTCCCCAAGTTGCTTTCCACTCAAATCATCTTTCCACCAAATCCAAATCTATGAGAGAGAGAGTTGAGTGTTGGGGAGACTATCATTTGAAGCGCAAGAGCAAGGAGTTCATCATCAACACACCATCTATTACCTTTTGGAGAGTGGTGTCTCCTAGATTGGTTAGGTGTCACTTGGGAGCCTCCGTCAAGATTGTGGAGTTGGACCAAGGAGTTTGTACGGGCAAGAAGATCGCCTACTTCGTGAAGATCTACCCTAGTGAGGCAAGTCCTTCGTGGGCGATGGCCATGGTGGGATAGACAAGGTTGCTTCTTCATGGACCCTTCATGGGTGGAGCCCTCCGTGGACTCGCGCAGCCATTACCCTTCATGGGTTGAAGTCTCCATCAACGTGGATGTACGATAGCACCACCTATCGCAATCACGGAAAAAATCTTCGTGTCTACATTGCGTTTGCTCCCTCCAAACTCCTCCATTTACCTTCATGTGCAATGTTTTTACATTCTGCTGCTATGCTCTTAGACATGCATGTGTAGGTTGATTGCTTGACTTGTGCTAAGTTGCTAAAATCTCCCAAGACTTAAAATTGGGAAAAGGCTAGATTTTTATTTGGTCAAGTAGTCTAATCACCCCTCCCCCCTCTAGACATACTTTTAATCCTACATTGTCGTTGCGCGATGGGTGAGATTGCGGCTCACCGCCTCCAGTTCAGGCCCGGCCTCCTGCCAGAAGGTGGCTAGTTGGGCCAGATCCAGCCCCAGGTACCAGGCCTTGATGAACTCGAAGGCCGTCCGAGTGTCCGCTCGAGCTGCAGCACCCTTCTAGGCCCCGAAGCGCCCGACTGCTACCTCCAGCAAGTCAGAAGTCTGACTGGGGGTGCGCGGAACCCGAGCGTCTGGCCAGAGGGTGGCCAGCACCTGAGACCCAGTGCACTGCAGGCGGCGGAGTACACGATGAGCCGGCTGTAGGCCCGTCTAGACGGCCAGAAGCTGCTCGCCGAGGTTCCGAGGCGCATTCGGCGGAATGTCTACACCCAACCTCCTCCGCTGGTCGCGCCGCACCTCGTGGCCTGGCTAACGGTGACGGAATGACCGGTAAAGCATTCTGTGCAAGAAGAAGATCAAAAAAGTTAATAGCCAGAAGTCGACCCTTGTAGCAGTCGGCGGCTGTACAAAAAAGAAGCAATTTACCATCGATCGCGTCCTTGATCTCGCTGTAGCCGTCGGACAGGAACTTCTCCCTCTCGGCCCAGTTCGAGCGCCGAGTCTCGTACTCGGCCTTCAGGAGGTTTTCGCTCTCCTTCAGCTTCTGGACCTCCGCCTGGTACTTCGCTGCCTGGTCCTCTAGCTCCTTCGCCAGGCGGACTCCTTCTCCAGGCGGTCGTGCTCCTGGGCGGCCTGGCTGCGCTCCTGCTCCTTGGTGTGGAGCTCAGATTGGACCTCGCCCAGGCACTGCCGGAGATCGGCGGTGGCCTCTGCAAAGACAAGAAAGAAAGGACGTCAGCATCAAACAAAAGCAAGTAGTTGCCGGAAGATCCGGCCCGACTGCTCAGCAATCAGCCCGAATCTCGGGGGCTACACCCAACAGGTGCGCTGACGCGCCCCCGCGGAAAGAAATATGAAGCGCTTACTTCGGCTTTGCGTCAGATCAGTGGTCCGCTGGGCCAGCTCCTGGAACTGGTAGTTGTAGGCGACCGCGCGGAGGTTGTGGTAGTCCTGCAACAAAGACAATAGATGAAAAATCAAGTCAGCACTCGGAGCTCACCTTGAAGTTCTGAGCCACCTACTCAGCAGCCGGCCCGAAACTCGGGGACTACATCTAGTGGGTGCGCTGGCGCGCCCCTAATAACCCACAAGTGTAGGGGATCGCAACAACTTTCGAGGGTAAAGTATTCAACCCAAATTTATTGATTCGAGGGGAGCCAAAGAATATTCTTGAGTATTAGCAGTTGAGTTTTCAATTCAACCACACCTGGATAACTTAGTATCTGCAGCAAAGTATTTAGTAGCAAAAGTGGTATGATAATAAAGGTAACAGTAGCAAAAGTAAAGATAATAGTTTTGGGGTTTTTGTAGTAGTTGTAACAGTAGCAACGGAAAAGTAAATAAGCGACGAACAATATGTGAAAAGCTCGTAGGCAATGGATCAGTGATGGATAATTATGCCGGATGCGATTCCTCATGTAATAGCTATAACATAGGGTGACACAAAACTAGCTCCAATTCATCAATGTTGTAGGCATGTATTCCGTAAATAGTCATACATGCTAATGGAAAAGAACTTGCATGACATCTTTTGTCCTACCATCCCGTGGCAGCGGGGTCCTAGCGAGAACTAAGGGATATTAAGGCCTCCTTTTAATAGAGAACCGGAACAAAGCATTAGCACATAGTGAATACATGAACTCCTCAAACTACGGTCATCACCAAGAAGTATCCCGATTATTGTCACTTCGGGGTTGTCGGATCATAACACATAATAGGTGACTATAGACTTGCAAGATAGGATCAAGAACACACATATATTCATGAAAACATAATAGGTTCAGATCTGAAATCATGGCACTCGGGCCCTAGTGACAAGCATTAAGCATAGCAAAGTCATAGCAACATCAATCTCAGAACATAGTGGATACTAGGGATCAAACCCTAACAAAACTAACTTGATTACATGGTAAATCTCATCCAACCCATCACCGTCCAGCAAGCCTACGATGGAATTACTCACGCATGGCGGTGAGCATCATGAAATTGGTGATGGAGGATGATTGATGATGACGACGGCGATGAATCCCCCTCTTTGGAGCTCCGAACGGACTCCAGATCAGCCCTCCCGAGAGAGATTAGGGCTTGGCGGCGGCTCCGTGTCGTAAAATGCGATGAAACTTTCTCTCTGATTTTTTTTCTCCCCGAACGTGAATATATGGAGTTGGAGTTCAGGTCGGTGGAGGTCCAGGGGGCCCACGAGATAGGGGGGCACGCCCTATAGGGGGGCGCCCCCTATCGCGTGGACAGGGTATGGGCCCCCTGGTGTATTTCTTTCGCCCAATAATTCTTATTAATTCCAAAAAGTGCCTCCATGGATTTCCAGGACATTCCGAGAACTTTTCTTTTCTACACATAAAAGAACATCATGGCAGTTCTGCTGAAAACAGCGTCAGTCCGGGTTAGTTTCATTCAAATCATGCAAGTTAGAGTCCAAAATAAGGGCAAAAGTGTTTGGAAAAGTAGATACATTGGATACGTATCAACTCCCCCAAGCTTAAACCTTTGCTTGTCCTCAAGCAATTCAGTTGATAAACTGAAAGTAAAAAAGAAAAACTTTTACAAACTCCGTTTGCTCTTGTTGTTGTAAACATGAAAAGCCAGCATTCAGATTTCAGCAAATATTATGAACCAACCATACTCACAATAAAACTTTGGTCTCACAATTACTCATATCAATAGCATAATCAGCTAGCGAGCCATAATAATAAAACTCAGATGACAACACTTTCTCAAAACAATCATAACATGATATAACAAAATGTATCTCGCTAGCCCTTTCTAAGACCGCAAAACATAAATGCAGAGCACCTTTAAAGATCAAGGACTGACTAAACATTGTAATTCATGGTAAAAGAGATCCAGTCAAGTCATACTCAACATAAAAGTAAATAGATAAGCCCTTCGCAGAGGGAAGCAGGGATTTGTAGAGGTGCCAGAGCTTGATTTTAAAATAGAGATTGAATAACATTTCGAGCGGCATACTTTTGCTGTCAACGCAACAACTATGAGATGGCTGTATCTTCCATACTACATGCATTATAGGCAGTTCCCAAACAGAATGGTAAAGGTTTATACTCCCCCAACCACCAACAAGCATCAATCCATGGCTTGCTCGAAACAACGAGTACCTCCAACTAACAACAGCCCTGGGGGAGTTTTGTTTAATTATTTTGATTTGCTTTGATCTTTTTGGATCATGGGACTGGGCATCCCGGTTACCGGCCCTTTCTCGTGAATGAGGAGCGGAGTCCACTCCTCTTGAGAATAACCCACCTAGCATGGAAGATATAGCAGCCCTAGTCGAAACATGAGCTGCTCGAGCATACAAAACAGAATTTCATTTGAAGGTTTGGAGTTTGGCACATATAAATTTACTTGGAACGGTAGGTAAATACCGCATATAGGAAGGTATATTGGACTCATATGGAACAACTTTGGGGTTTAAGGAGTTTGGATGCACAAGCAGTATTCCCGCTCAGCACAGGTGAATGCTAGCAAAAGACTGGGAAGCGACCAACTGAGAGAGCGACAACAATCGTAAACATGCATTAAAATTAATTTACACCGAGTACAAGCATGAGTAGGATATAATCTACCATGAACATAAATATCATGAAGGCTATGTTGATTAGATTCAACTACATGCATGAACATGTGCCAAGTCGAGTCACTCAATTCATTCAAAGGAGGATACCATCCCATCATACCACAGCATAATCATTCTAATAGAATGTTGGCACGCAAGGTAAATCATTATAACTCATAGCTAATCAAGCATGGCACAAGCAACTATAATCTCTAAATGTCATTGCAAATATGTTTACTTCATAATAAACTGAATCAGAAACGATGAACTCATCATATTTACAAAAACAAGAGAGGTCGAGTTCATACCAGCTTTTCTCATCCCAATAAGTCCATTATATATCGTCATTATTGCCTTTCACTTGCACGACCGAATGATGTGTATAATAATAAGAGTGCACGTGCATTGGACTAAGCTGGAAACTGCAAGCATTCAACTCAAGAGAGAAGACAAGTAATATGGGCTCTAAGTTAAATAAACAATCATGCATATAAGAGCCAATAAGCATTTTCAATATGGTCTTCTCGACCCCCAAAGGAAAGAAAAAGAAAATAAAACTATTTACACGGGAAAGCTCCCAACAAGTAAAAAGAAGAATAAGAAATCTTCTTAGGTTTTCATTTTAATTCTACTACAAGCATGGAAATTAAACTAACTAATTTTTTTGGTTTTTTCTTAAGATTTATCAAACACACAAGAAGAAAACTAGAAAAAGAAAATTAAACTAGCATGGATAATACAATGAAAGAGTATGAGCACCCACGACTAGTGTGTGAACATGAATGTAAAGTCGGTGAGAAATACGTACTCCCCCAAGCTTAGGCTTTTGGCCTAAGTTGGTCTAGTACCAAGGACCGCCTGGTTGATATCCTTAAGTGAAACTCGGGTCGTACTGAGATGCAGCGGCAACCGCTTCCTGAGCTGCAGCGTGTTGGCGAGTTGCCTCCGCTCTCCCCTTGTGTTCAACTGCTTCTTCCCTGGTGACAACATATCTTCCTTTTGCCTGATAATCAAAAAGGTAGGGAGCAGGAAGAGTAACATGGACGACGTTGCATCTGTCATAGATTAGTCGATATTAGAGGAATTGTTCATTCCTCCCAAGAAATTGATGACTGACCATAGCTTCATAATCCAAATAAACAGGAGGTATCAACATATCTCCCTCTCGTGGGGCTATATTAAGAAAATTAGCCACACGGGTTGCATAAATTCCTCCAAATAAATTTCCCTTTCTACTATTATTCTGCAACCTACGTGCAACTATTGCCCCCAAGTTATAGCCTTTATAACCTAAAACAGCACTCTTAAGGACGCACAAATCAGGGACACACATGTGACATGCTTCATCCTTACTGTTAATGCACCTACCAATGAAAAGAGAAAAATAATGTATAGCAGGAAAATGAATGCTCCCTATGGTAGCTTGTGCTATGTCCCTAGATTCTCCCACAGTAATACTAGCAAGAAAATCTCTAAATTCATATTTGTGAGGATCATTAATGTTACCCCACTGCGGGAGTTTGCAAGCAGTTGTAAAGTCCTCTAAATACATGGTATAAGATGTATCATAAATATCAAATATGACACTAGGAGAATTACGCGTACAGTTATATTTAAACCTCCGCACAAAGGAATCAGTCAATTGATAGTACTGAGGACACTTATCTTGTAAGAAGTCCTCCAACTCAGCATTACGCACATACGCGTCAAATTCCTCCTTGAAGTCTGCTTCGACCATAAAATCATCGGATGGCCACTCACAAGCTCGTACATCCGCGTCCCTCAGCAATTCAACATCTTGCTCATGTATAGCAATCCTGGGCCCTTTCTTCACCGAGGAACCACCTTGGTACATTCTTCTAAGCATAATTCTTTTTCTGAAAAATTTCTGAAATTTTAGTAACTTCAATATAAAATTGAATAAAACTAAACAAGATTGATAGCAACTACTCCGACAAGTGCCTAGAGCCTATATCATGCATTGGAATTGCTTGGGACCTCAAAAATTTAACATGCAAGCTCAAGAACAAGGTCACCTATGTAGCAAAAATTTGCAATGAATAAAGCACTAGAACAAAAACTAATTGGACCAATGGAGGAGTCACATACCAAGCAACAATCTCCCAAAGCAGTTTTGTGAATGGAGCTTTGAGCTAGGAGATCAAAAATCGCAGCAAAATGAGCTAGAACTCGTGCTTGAGCTCGATGGGGATTTTTTGGGTAGAAGATGAAGTGTGTGGGTGCTGGCATGAGTGGAGGGGGGCCACCAGGGGCCCACGGGGGGCGCGCCCAGGTGAGGGGGCGTGCCCTCCACTCTCGTGGCCTAGTGCTTGCCCCTCCTGCAGTGATTTCAGTGCCTAAAATCCTCAAATATTCCATAAAAATCATACTAAATTTGCAGGGCATTTGGAGCACTTTTATTTTCGGCCTATTTTTTTAATGCACGGATAAATCAGAGAACAGACAGATAATACTATTTTTGCTTTATTTATTCTAAATAACAGAAAATAAAAAGAGGGTACATAAGGTTGTGCCTTCTAGTTTCATCCATCTCGCGATCATCAAAATGAATCCACTAACAAGGTTGATCAAGTCTTGTTAACAAACTCATTCCGAATAACACGGAACCGGAGAAATTTCGAATAACACTAAGTTACCTCAACGGGGATATGAAAATCCCCAACAATAAGAATATCATACTTTTTCTTGACAGTAGGGAGAGGAAATTCAAAACCTCCAATAATAATAGTTGGAATTTTTCCAATAGAATTGACGCTATGGACTTGATATTGTTTCCTCGGAAAGTGTATCGTATGCTCATTACCATTAACAAGAAAAGTGACATTGCCTTTGTTGCAATCAATAACAGCCCCTGCAGTATTAAGAAAAGGTCTACCAAGGATAATAGACATATTATCGTCCTCGGGGATATCAAGAATAACAAAGTCCGTTAAGATAGTGACATTTGCAACCACAACAGGCACATCCTTACAAATACCGACAGGTATAGCAGTTGATTTATCAGCCATTTGCAAAGATATTTCAGTCGGTGTCAACTTATTCAATTCAAGTCTATGATATAAAGAGAGAGGTATAACACTAACACCGGCTCCAAGATCACATAAAGCAGTTATAACATAATTTCTTTTAATGGAGCATGGTAAAGTTGGTACCCCGGGATCTCCAAGTTTCTTTGGTATTCCACCCTTAAAAGTATAATTAGCAAGCATGGTGGAAATTTCAGCTTCCGGTATCTTTCTTTTATAATGTAATGATATCCTTCATATATTTAGCATAAGGATTTACTTTAAGCATATCAGTTAAGCGCATACGTAAGAAAATAGGTCTAATCATTTCAGCAAAGCGCTCAAAATCCTCATCATCCTTTGACTTGGATGGTTTAGGAGGAAAGGGCATGGGTTTCTGAACCCATGGTTCTCTTTCTCTACCATGCTTCCTAGCAACAAAATCTCCCTTATCGTAACATTGATTCTTTGATTGTGGGTTATCAAGCTCAACAACAGGTTCAATCTCTACTTCATTGTTTTTGCTAGGTTGAGCATCAACATGAACATTATCATTAACATTATCACTAGGTTCATGTTCATCACCTGATTGAGTTTCAGCATCAAAGATAGAAATATCATTTGGATTCTCAGGTGTGTCTACAGTAGGTGCACTAGAAGCATGCAAAGTTCTATCATTTTTCTTTTTCTTCTTTTTAGAAGAACTAGGTCTCTCTAAATTATTTCTCTGAGAATCTTGTTCGATTCTCTTAGGGTGGCCTTCAGGATACAAAGGTTCCTGAGTCATTCTACCAGTTCTAGTAGCCACTCTAACAGCAAAGTCATTTTTACTATTTAATTCATCAAGCAAATCATTTTGAGCTTTAAGTACTTGCTCAGCTTGAGTAGCAAGCACAGAAGCATATTTGCTAACGAGTTGGAGTTCACCTTTAACTCTAGCCATATTATCGCTCACGTGTCCTATCTCGAAAGCATTATTCTTTAACTCTCTATCAACATAAGCATTAAAACTTTCTTGTCTAGCCATAAAGTCATCAAATTCATCTAAGCATGGGCTAAGAACAATATGTGAAAAGCTCGTAGGCATTGGATCAGTGATGGATAATTATGCCGGATGCGATTCCTCATGTAATAGCTATAACATAGGGTGACACAGAACTAGCTCCAGTTCATCAATGTAATGTAGGCATGTATTCCATAAATAGTCATACGTGCTTATGGAAAAGAACTTGCATGACATCTTTTGTCCTACCCTCCCGTGGCAGCGGGGTCCTAGCAGAAACTAAGGGATATTAAGGTCTCCTTTTAATAGAGAACCGGAACAAAGCATTAGCACATAGTGAATACATGAACTCCTCAAACTACGGTCATCACCGAGAAGTATCCCGATTATTGTCACTTCGGGGTTGTCAGATCATAACACATAATAGGTGACTATAGACTTGCAAGATAGGATCAAGAACACACATATATTCATGAAAACATAATAGGTTCAGATCTGAAATCATGGCACTCGGGCCCTAGTGACAAGCATTAAGCATAGCAAAGTCATAGCAACATCAATCTCAGAACATAGTGGATACTAGGGATCAAACCCTAACAAAACTAACTTGATTACATGGTAAATCTCATCCAACCCATCACCGTCCAGCAAGCCTACGATGGAATTACTCACCCACGGCGGTGAGCATCATGAAATTGGTGATGGAGTATGGTTGATGATGACGACGGCGACGAATCCCCCTCTTTGGAGCCCTGAACGGACTCCAGATTAGCCCTCCCGAGAGAGATTAGGGCTTGGCGGCGGCTCCGTGTCGTAAAACGCGATGAAACTTTCTCTCTAATTTTTTTCTCCCCGAACGTGAATATATGGAGTTGGAGTTCAGGTTGGTGGAGGTCCAGGGGGCCCACAAGATAGGGGGCACGCCCTATAGGGGGGGCGCCCCCCTGTCTCGTGGACAAGGTATGGGCCCCCTGGTGTATTTCTTTCGCCCAATAATTCTTATTAATTCCAAAAAGTGCCTCCGTGGATTTCCAGGACATTCCGAGAATTTTTCTTTTCTACACAAAAAACAACATCATGGCAGTTCTGCTGAAAACAACGTCAGTCCGGGTTAGTTTCATTCAAATCATGCAAGTTAGAGTCCAAAACAAGGGCAAAAGTGTTTGGAAAAGTAGATACGTTGGAGACGTATCAGCCCCCACGGAAGATCACAGGAATTAAAAAACAAGAAGCAAATAGCATACCCGGATGGCCGTCCGCATCGCCTAAAATTCCTGCACATATTGCTGGAGAGTGGCGCCATGGGTGTTGAAATGGGTCAAGATATCCCCGACAGCCATGTTCGGGACACCTGAGCCAGCCCCAGACATCCAGTCCGCTGGGGCGGCCCTAGTGGCCTCGGTGTCAGGAGCCGGCAAGCTCGTGGCCCCGATCTCCATAGGCCTTGGCGCTGAGGCCGCCCTCACTGGGCGCTGGCGCGCAGGAAAGCGGATCGTGAGAATTGGGCCCACCACCAACTCGCCGCCAGACGGCGGCACCAGCGGCGCCTCAGGCCGACTGCCCTGCGCGCCAGCAGTCGGTGCGCATGGAGGCACCTCCGTCTCCAAGACGACGGGGTCTGCCTCTCCCCTCTCCAGGGCCGGCTGGTCAACACCAGCCCCTCCAGTCGGCGCCTGGCCCTCCGGCACCGGCGGCTCCGCGTGCTGCAGGCCGGTGGCCTCCAGAGCCCTGTTGCGGGATGCCTCCTGCTCCCGCGCCTTGGCGGCCGCGTCCGCCTGCTCCTTGGCCGCCGCGTCAGCTTGCGCCTTGGCAGTCTCGTCGGCCTTCGCCCTGCCGTGTCGGCCTCCTCCGCCTCCGCTCGGGCCGCGGCGTCCCACTCCTGCTGCGCCTCCAGCATGTTCTTCTTCGTTGCCTCCAGAAGGGCGGCGATTGGGTCCACGTGGCGGGAGACCTCGGGCCTGTCTTCTGCCCCAATCACTGAAGCAGGCGGGGCCCGCAAGAGAGAAAGCGAGGCCATGCTCAACGAGGCAAGAAAAGCTAAGAAGTTTGCGAAGAAAGAGAAGCAAACGCAAGACAAACACAAAGGCACTTACGCGGACACCGTTGGGCGCTGCTTCGGGCCCTTCTTGACGATGGCCGCCTTCGCGGCCTCTTGTCGCTTGGTCGCGGCAACCGAGGCCTTGGGCTTCTTGGGCCGACTGTCGAACAACCCGGCGTCGTCCCGACGCTTCGACACGCCGGTTGCTCCAGTCGGCGCCGTCAAGGAGACGGCGCCTGTCCTGTCGGCGCCGAGGGCGCGGGCGGCTCGTCATCCCCCTCCTCATTGTCCGGTCACTCCCCGAGGCCGCCTCCTGAGGAGCCGCCTGCCTCCTCACCTCCGCCTCCTGCGGTGTTGTCCTCCTCCATGGCGGCCGCCCCCATCTCGGGGTCGTCCATGTCACTCTCCGCGCGGTCCGCCAGGTACTGATGGCATGGGGCCGGCGCGCCAGTTGCTGTCTGTCCCGGGAAGCACTGCTTCATGTCCGGGTGGTCACGCGGCAAGAAGAAATCGGAACAAGAAAAGAAAAAGAGAACCAGAAGACTTATCGCAGGCGGCGGATTAGCACGGCTGTACGGCAACTGGAGAGCTTGCAGTCGGAGAAGAAGTTTACCAGCCGGACCACCTCCGTGTCCGGTTGCACCTTGGTGGACATCTGGCACGGGGGTCCCGGCGCCCACTCATGTTGCTGATTAGGTGGGGCCGGGCTTGAAGAGGCAGCACCCGGCGCTCCATGAAGGCGGCGAGCATATCCAAGGCCATGAGGCCCTTCGACTCTGTCATCTCCTAGAGCCGGGTGAGAGCGATGGAGCAGGCAGCCAAAAGATTCTTCGGCCAGAACTTCCAATTGGTGCGGGGCTCAACAGGCGGGCCGGCTGCATAAGCCGGTTGGTTGACGTAGTCCCGTGTCGCGTGGATGTTCTTGATGTAGAAGTACGACTTTTTCCACAGTTTGGCCAACTGCAGTAGGGCGAGAGCCGGGAAGCGGACCCCGAAGCCCGTGCACCACACCGCAACGCAGGGCCCGCACTGGGCCGCCTCGTCCTTGGCAGCGGTGCCGAGCTTGAGGTAGAAAAGCTCCCCCACAGCTCGAGCGAGGGAAGCATGCCAAGATACCCCTCGCAGAGGGTGACGTAGGCGAAGAGCAGCACCACCGTGTTCGGCGTGAGATGGTGGGGCTGGACTCCGTAGAAGTCAAGGAAGGAGTGGAGGAAGCCGCTCGCCGACAGGCTGAAGCCGCGGAGGAAGTGCGACCGAAAGACGACGCGCTCGCCGTCCGCCTGCGCCGGTGAGATCTCCCTCTCGGGAGGAACACGCACCTTCACATGCGACGCGTGGGGAAACTGCCGCGTCTGACGGAGGAACTCCAGATGATCTTCGTGGACATTGGAGCCGTCCCAGTCACCGAAGCGCCCACAGGTAATTTCAGAGAAGTTTCTTTTAAAGTGGAAACCTCAAGGACAAATATGGCCCGTAATAATCCAGCTTCCGCGATATAAGATGATTTTCTCACTATCTGAGGCGTTAATTTACCTACTAAAATATCACCAGTTTCTACCCAGGATCTCAACCTAACAACTCCATTTCTGTCCAAATTGCGGAGTAAATGTTCCGCCCTGGCTTGTCGTATCTGTCTGAATTTCATATTTCCGGATGTGAAAAGAGGTATAAATATCTTCATCTACCAAACGTTCGCTAATTAGTACCGCGTCTTCAAAACTGTAACCTTCCCAGCGCGCCATGGACGTGGTTGCTCGGTGGCGGTGTGAGGTGGCTGCACGAGGACGAAGCCGCGGCAATGCGGAGAAGTCCGGCGATGACGGGCTGCGGCTGTGCTCCGGCGGCGAGAGGTGGCACGACGACAGCAAGAGAACGAAGAAGAAGAAGAAGAGGATGAAGGGCGAGGAGGGCGCACGTGCGTTCTGCCGCCCCCTCCTCTCCCTACTTATAGGCCCGCGGCGGCAGAGCCTAGGGGGCAAACGTGGGGGACGTGGGATTAACTGTGCCCATGCCCCACACAATCCCGCACGACCCCACGCCTTCCGCGCCATAACGGTGTGTGATTAATGCGCCTAGGAAGCACAACCGTTCGCCTCGGCCGCGCAAATCCGCGCGCGTGCCGAGGCCCTATAGTGGCGGGCCCGGGCCTGCGGCGATGTCCCGTCACACGCGTGGGCTGGCAGGACGACCGGTCTGCTGGTGCCGCGTGGCGAATGGGCAACGAGCAGCAAGCCTGTCACCCGGCTGGTGCACCACCCGGCTTCTACCCCGACGTTTCGAATTCACCAGTTGGTTGGCCGCTCCTTGGTCAGCTCCTAACAGTCGGCATCTCCAGAAGACGAACGGAGCAAGATTACCAAATCACTCGGAGTAGGAAGCTGCTGAGACTCCTTGATTTCAGCCGCGGCGTCCCACCAGCTTCGGGGACTACTGTCAGAGTAATTGACCACAGGTAGCCTCATCGGCACCCCATGGCATTTCAAGACATCGGGGCTAGCTGCGCCCCTCACACATCTCGGACATACGGCTGGCTTCTTGGGCCGGATGGTCTAAGAGGCCGGCTGCTGGAAGACGTCGAGCCATCAGAAGACGGCCACGAGGGAGCCGACTCCTAGCAGGCGGCCCCTTGTCCCCTCAAAGTTTGCACCCACTTAACCATGACGAGACGGGGCGTGGCCCAAGTGCGACCTGCCACCTCCGAATCTAGGGCGGAACATGGCCATAGTGCGGTTGTACCAAGCGGACACCCCTCGCCCAGCGCGGCACTGTTGCCACGCAACCCATGACATCATCTACGTTAGAGGGAACCATGCTCCCACGATGGGCGGTCGGTATGGCCCGCAGGCGGCGGGCCCTACCTTTCCGTGAACCACAAGAAGGCGGCGGACCCCCTGCAGACGGCATCGAGGACGGGCTGAGTCCTAGCTGGCGGCCCTCCCTCCCACTCGGAGTCTGTGCACCATTAACCTGATGAGATGGCGTGTGGCTACAGTGAGCGCCCACTAGGAGACGGGACTGTAGCCACACTCCCCCCGACAAAGCCTCCGTCATCAGGGGTGAGGCTATAGTATAAAGCAGTCAACATGGCCCGTAGGCGGCGGGCCCTACTTGTCGGTCGAGATCATGACAGTCGGCGGGATCCACCAAGCAGCAGGCCCAGAAGCTGGCAGAGAAGCCGACGCCTAGAGGCACTGACGGCCGGGTCCTACACCCGGCCGGATTACCATTGTACCCCTAGGGGGTAGGCCTATATAAACCCACAGGCTTCCCCATGCAAGGGGTTCAGAACCTAGCTTTGCTCTTCTTCTTCCTCTAGCCGAAACAGCTCAAGGAGCAACCTTGTAACAACTCTATTGACGATAGTCATCATGCGGAGACCCTGCAGAGCAGAACTAGGGGTATTATCTCCACGGAGAGCCCCGAACCTGGGTAAGATTCACAGGCGTATGCGGTATCGCTCACTCCCTCTTCTAGAGCCCAGCGACGTACTCTTGTCCCCATCCATGATAAGCCACCCCTTGGCATATGTCGCTAGATATCCCCGACACCAATGCACCTATAAGTTGTCGTTATGATCACTGTGTTACAGATGAAGTTTGAGCAACCCCATAGTACATCATACGGTAAGAAGTGACTATGACTTATGACGATATTATCTCAAAGTATAACAAACAAGTTTGGGTTGACTCAATATGATCATTCTTCTAACGTCACATTCTCAAAGTTGTTTTGAGACTATCGTTACTCTTAATGATATCTCAAGATCCGGAAAACGTGATCACGAACAACACTTAAGTTAGTCTTAGAGGTGAGACTAAGAATCTTATTTTACCATTTATCGTTCTACATGTGCATACGAGTTTTCCGCTGAATCACATATTTCAGGATTATAGTAGTTATAGCATAGAATATAAACTCTAAATTACAAACATGGAAATATAATAATACAATATTATTGCATCTAGGGCATAATTCCAACAGAGGCTCATACGAGGCAGCGCTCGGACTCCTTCCCTTGGGAATCCATTCCGTCCGCCCAAATGAGGCATGGATCCGGTGCTAGGTCTGCCATCGCTGCCTCACCGGAGCCGGTGCGGTCCGTCTGGCGTTCGAACACGGTGGCGGACGCGCAACCCCTTTGTTGGCGCGCTGAGGCCATGGACGCACCATGGGCGTCCTCCGACACAAACATGGCGCGGCGTGCCCGCCATGCGAGGTACCAGGCACGGGAGCCGGCGACGGCCCTCGTGGCGGTGGACGTCGGCGAGGCGGAGTCGCATTCTTCGGCTCCCCGTATGGTGCACCAATCTGGGCGCCGCAACTGCGTCGTGGTGGATGTCGTCAGCTCGTCTCAGGACAGATCCATCATTGATCTGACGTTCACCGGCACCGTCCGAGTTCCGGGCTCCGACGAGGAAGATTAGGGCATGGGAGATGGCGGCACCTTGAGTCCCATGAGCCGACTCGTGTCTCATGTCTTACTCTACCTTGCCGGCGACCGGACCAACACTCTGGGAAGCGCAGCCGGCCGTCGGACATGGACACGGCGGAACCGGACGAGCTCCGCTTAAATATCAGTTTACATTGTATGTAATAATATGGATTTTTGAGGTTTTTAATTTAAAATATCCGGTTGTAGAATCAAATATTTGAGACGTGACTGGTCACTGTCTGTGAGCGTTTGAGAGATCGGATTTGCCAAGTCCGTTTGTAGACGCTCTTAGCATACGATTTTGTCTAGCATCCGTGGGATCTTTGGGGTTTTCGGCATGTCCCTTCTAAACATGTGTAGATATTTTCCCCTTCTCTTAATGAAAAACAGCGTTCCTGCTGGTTTCTTGAAAAAAAAAGTTCATGCACCAATCTGCACTCTCAAACGGGAGGAAAAAAACACAGAAATATCTCCGCAAGGCTGGCCGGGTGGTCAGAAGATGGCAGGCTCGAGTGGCATCTCCGTCCACCTCCCATGCGTCTCCCCAACCGATCCCATGTCGGACTCAAGAACCTTCCTCTGACCGGGCAAATAATTAGGAAGGAGGCCCCGACGAAACGAAACCATCCAAATAGCGACCTAATTAACGAAGAAAGATGCCAAGCTGACAGGCCTGCAGATTTGATTAACCATTTCTGGCCCTGTGGCCAGCCGTATTCAGATAGCAATGGGCGGACGTACGCTTTCTTAATGCTCGGCGGTCGGCGCACAAGGCCAAGGAAATACTACAAGAATAGACTAGGAACTACAATTGTATTTGTTGTACAGTACAGTTGCGGGGAGCAAATTAACCAACCCTAGTCTCGTTACGATTAAGCTAACCACAAAGGGCAGTACTAGTACTACTAACCACTACCGGTACTAGTGCTAATCTAATGTTTACGGCTGGCTCACAGCTCCAAGCGCTGGCTCTTCCTTTGATTGCATCCTAATCGCACCATTGGTAGGAGTAGTAGCTCTGGGGGCGTCGACCTAGCACTGCCGCTGGCATGTGGGTCCGTCAGGTGGTGGTACAGTCCTGGCCCCACGTGTCAGTGTCGGTTTTGATTGCTCGCTTGTTCAGTAGGGAGCAGTTCTGGTGGCTTGGCCTGGCCCCCATCTCTCATGTGGGAATAAACTTATTGGGTTTTGATTTGTTTCTAGGTAATGCCTCTGGGCTCAAGTTTCCTAATGATGCGTCTTGAACATCAATCATTGAAATCCATGAATTCCCTTCACTAGTTTAATCAAGGGCACTTTACCCCGATTCCAATCATGCTCCGTGGCCTAGATGTTTTGCCTACTGTCTAACCTAACAAGAATCCAATATCCATCTACATACCATGAGGCTTATAGTTCTATAATAACTGTAACTAATCTCCCTAGAGTCGGTAGCTTGCATTGCATTGCAGACTACAAGGGCGGCTAGACGTTTTCATAGTCAACCGAGGCGTTTCGGAGCTCTGCCATGGAGACCTGTTTCTAATAAAAATCCACATACACGTATGTATGTACAAACTAAATAACCTACTACAGATATTTTGAACCGGCTTCTCTGCCGTGCGGTGGGTGTCGTTGTGCCACTGACATGCAGGCCCACATGTCGGTGGTGAAACAACACCCTGTTGTGCGTCGGACGACCCTCGCCCGAAATATCTATGCCCTCGTTGCAATTTATGTGCAATTATCTGGTATGAATTGACAAGAATATTTTGGAGCCGGTTTAATCTTTCCGTCCACATTCACTAACCTTGTTCAAGATAATCATACAACATAAAAGTAATGTTTCATTTTTTAGCATAGATGCAGTAGCTCATACTTCCTTCGTTTCTTTATAACCTGTATTTTTTTTTGCGGGGAATTATAACCTGTATATAACTCGACACAAATTTTATATGCGGAGTAAAAATGAACGGAGAGAGTACATTTAGAGTGCCTCGCTAAAGCACATAAAATAAATGCATGGACGGTCTGCGATTGCAGAACCACGAAGCACCTGATCCCCTAATTTCTGCAAGTGATACGTGTACTACTTGAACGTTGATCCCCTAATTTCAGCAGTGATACGCGATGCACTACTTGGAGGTATTATAGTTCCCCACATGTTTTCCTGTGACTGTTGAAAACAAACTTTTTGTGTGACGCAACATGAAACAGTTGGACAGATTAGATATGATTTACAACTTCCCTTAGGAGACACTAGATACATATCTTGCAATCTGTCCCAACTTACTTAGTACCAGCAATCTTAGCACTTTTAATGGCTGTCCTTTCTCGTTTTTAATGTGTCACAAGCTTATTTCCTCCAGGGCAAACAGTCGTCATGTTTGGTGCAAATGTACAACTAAATCATTGCCTGTGTCTGTGTGCTCCTTTTCCAAAGAAAGCCATTATGTGCTCCTCTGCTTTTGGGCTGTTATTGAGTGACTCTAATTAAAATCCATAATGGCCTATTGCTTCTAGGCTTTAGTTTTTTTTTTAGGGAAAAGCCATCATGGTGGTTTATATTTCATGGGAAAACAGGGCTACATCGTTTGTGATTACATCGAGTAAGAAGTCCGGAGCCTCGTTCTGCCATACAATAGTTCGCGAGGGCTCGGACTTAGTAGCCAAAAGATCAGCCGCCATATTGGCTTCCCTAGGGCAATGACTGAAACTAACAGAAATAAAATTACGACTCAGGAAAGTACACTCCTCATAGATGGCTGCAGCTGGTCCCAAGGAGTTACCGCCTTCTTGCATGATCTGGATGACCTCCATGCAGTTTGCCCTGATCTCCACCTTGTTGCAGCCGATGGTGTTTGCCAGCACCAGCCCGTCCCTGAGGCCTCTAGCCTCGGCTGTTGCTGCATCTTGGACGAAGGGGATATTGCTCATGGACGCCGCAACGAAGGCGCCCGTGGAGTCCCGTATGATGGCCCCTGTCCCACCGGTTCCACTGTCAGCATCAAAAGAGGCGTCAATATTGAGACTAACAAACCCCTCTGAAGGTCTCGTCCACCCATGTCTCTGTATCCTGCCCGCGCCATGCTTCCTTGCCCTCACGTAGTTCTTGGTCAAGGTCATGATGGCTTGGGCCGATCTCCCAGGTTCCTGAATGGGCTCACCATGTGTGTATCTTCGTCGTTCCCACCATATGTACCAAACTGCCACCGCAACCAGCTCCTTCATGGGCACGCCCGGGAGCGACGAAACAGCAGCATTAGGCATTAGCATCAGGTCACCAAGGACCGAAGATCCCTCTAATTCAGTTTCAGACAACTCGTTTATGGTATTTAGCAAGCCTAGATTTGCCCAAATCTTTTGCACTCGGTTGCATCTGAAGAAAGAGTGCCGAATGCTCTCACAGTCCGTGGCACATATCGGGCAGTCGGAACTTGTTATCATATGACGATTGGCCAATACTCCCCGGCAAGGAATTGCCCCATACAAAGCTCTCCAGACATGCACCTTGATCTTCGCCGGTACTTGAAGCTTCCATAGAGTTCTCCAAACTGGACTAGTACTTGAAGACAAAGTTGTGTTTGTTTGTGTCAACTTTCGTCCATGTTGATGATCCCACTCCATGTGGTAAGCCGTCTTAACCGAGAAAATCCCTGTTTTGTTGTAGTGCCATGACACGAAATCGTCCATCATCCATGTAGCCAGAGGCTTTAGTTTGGTGTTACGGGTTCAGGTTGTGGAGAAGCTCATGATCTAATTAAAATCAATTGTTGTATGTAAACTTGACGTGCCAATTAGATATTCACCATACTAATGGGTGTATCTTGTGTAGATCATGAAAAAACCTCTCCATCTTAATCCATCATGCTGTAAAAGAAAACGTAATCCATCACAGTCACTAAAAGTCATACACTGCAAAAAGCGCACAAGGCACCGATTGATAAGCTTGAAAAGCCACAGCCCTAGTACGCCTTGAACTGGTTAGAAAAAACGGCAGATCCTTCACCAATTGTATCCTTGAATCAAACGTTTCGGATATGTGAAAGACAAAAATATATTTAAAAAATCCCCACAAAAAGAACAGATAGGGTAACAAAAGTCACATGCTGGAGATGCACTGACTAGATACTCTTGTGATCCTGTCCTAAGTTAGATACTTTGTATTGCTGACATACTTTGGGAGAAACCCTAGATCTAGTCGCCTGATCGAACAATGGCGATGCTATTTGCTTTGCTTGGCACTGTGTTCCCTCTTGTGGGCATCGTCTTGGAGGTGGATCCGGCCGGAGGACACATGGCTTATGGAGGTGGTGTGCGGCGGCTCGTGAAGCATTATCACGGGGGTGTGCGTGAGACCGTCGGTGGTGGGAAGCAGGAGGACTCTTCACATGCGAGGAACGTCAGATGAGCCAAAATGGTTGTTTTTGTGGGATTGAAGAGACATATGTTGCCTGCTTTCGGGCATGCCGTTTCACTCCGGTGTCGGCAAGGATGACAGATTTGCTCATGGAAGATTTGATCGATGTGTTTCGCCATGCACTTTGGTAGAGAGCGACGCTCGAGCGCCCAACATTTGTCACGTGGTATCAGCCTATCCGGCATCTTGTATGTTATGTGGTTCTTTAGACCTAGTCTAGCTAGGTGTGACTTCCATTAGTTTAGGTTTTCGCACGGTTTCCCTTCAATAAACCGAGCAACCCTTTTCTTTCTTCTTCATTTTGCACTAGTCTTTATATTGTGTTTTTCTTCTTTGGGGTGTTCTTAAGGCATCCCCAACAGTGTTTATCTAGTTTGACGTGGATGAAAGATTATTGGTCTGCGTGAAGGTCGTTTCTTGCCAAAGAAACGGCCTCGCACATTTACATAGTACTCACTCCGTCCGAAAAAGCTTGTCCCAAGCTTGTCCATCAAATGGATGTATCTAGCACTAACTTGGTGCTAGATACATTCATTTGAGAGACAAGTTTTTCGGACGGAGGGAGTATAAGAGTATGGTATGTGGGTCCACCGTGAATAAAAATACAATTATAGACGAGAGAAGAAGTGAGTTAAAAATCAATTGGATATGCCCTTATAATATCTTTCTTAATCAATCATTTTGACAGTTCTCCTCCAAACAATTGTGTGTCTAAGTTGTATCAGATAGCTGGACCGATGTTTTTTGAGAATCAAGAGCTTTATTGATCATATAGCAGGATTACATTCCTTCGTTAATTATGTCGCAAGGAAGCACGAAATATAATTAATCCACAAACATCATCTCCTAGAGGAGTTACATTATTTCATGCCGAGATGTGCTAGTTCGTTTGCTTCCCTCACCGTGAACACCATATGAAACTCCTCAAAATTCCCGCAAAGCCCTGGCATTCTCGTTAAAGTGGTAGCAACCTCCGAGCGATCAAACCTGGACTGAGCTAGTCCCACCCCATCCTGCATCGAGTTGCTCCATCACTCACTTGCTCACCTGGTCACCTATGCAGCGGCGGAGCTATGTACAACGAGACGGGGGGGAGGGGGGTGTGGCGCCCCCAACCTTGGACCAAAGTGTGAAGAATTTGTTTAGCATTTTGCACCCCCAAACACTCATGTAGCCTTCCCCTCCTCCCAACATTTTCTACGTAGCTCCGCCGGTGCATCCATGACATGCCAAATGCACGCGTCTTCCTGTGAGACCACATCAGGTCTTCTTTATCATCCAACGACACTATTATCTTTGGTTGGCACTATATTCCCTTTTGAGGTCATCGTCTTAGGGGTGGATCCAGTCAAGAGTGACTCGTGGCTCTTGGAATTGGTCGGCCGCGGCTCATGTAGCATCGTTGTGGCGGTGTGTGTGAGGCCGTTCCACCTCCTTTCAGACATGCCGTTCCACTCTGGTGTTGACGAGGCTGGCAAGTTTTGCTCATGGCATATCTGATGGATGCGGTGTTTTGGATGTGCACTCTCTCTTGTACTCCCTCCGTTCGGAATTACTTGTCACAAAAATGAATAAAAATGAATGTATCTACAACTAAAATACATCTAAATACATTTATTTCTTGCACGAGTAATTTCGAACGGAGGAAATAGGTTGTATACTGGAGAGGTGGACCGAGGTCGTCCTCCCCATACTGCAGCGAGCGAGCTGCTCCATCACTCACTCACTGACTCGCCCAGTCACCCGTGGCATGCCAAATGCAGGCGTCTTCCTGTGAGCCTGTGACTCCGCATCGGCATCCCCGAGCTGAGCTTGACGGTCACGGCCTGCCATTTCTTCTTCTGGTGGCAGCAGCAGTTACTACTCGGCTCCCGTGCTCCCGTCTGGCCTCCCGTTTCTAGGCAGCGGTACTACGTGGGCAAATTTGATAAATTTAACCTATAGACGAAATTAAATCACAGAATGAAGTATCCGTGAAATTATTTCACGCGGCTGGCCTATGGCGCCTAGCTCTCAGGCGCTGCACTAGTGCAACGCCTGGGAGCTAGGCGCTGCACTAGTGCAACGCCTAGGAGCTAGGCGTTACACTGTATAGTGTGGCGCCTAGCTCTCAGGCGCTGCACACGACTTAGTAATTTTCTGATCACACGTGTGCGACGCTGGTGGTGTAGCGCCTATCTGTGAGGCGTTGCACAGTGTAGTGTGGCGCCTTCGTGTCGGGCGTCACACAAAAAGGTCAGCCGCGTGAAATAGTTTCGTGGATAGTTCATTCTGTGATTTGATTCCGTCTATAGGTCAAGTTTGTTAAATTTGCCTACTACGTGATGGAGCCTGCTGCCTGCTGCTGCTGGCCGTGTGGAACAATTTCGTCTCGGTGCCTGGCCGGTCATACGTATGCAGTCACATCTAGCCTAGCTACGTGACGCGGGTCTTCATTTGGGAGTGATCCATCATTCGCAGGAGGCTCGGAGCTCCATCCCATCGCGCACAGTACAGTTTGTCGTGCAACCGCACCCGGCCATCTGGGCTGGGCTGGGCTGGGCTGGGGGGGATAACATGGCACAGTAGTAGATGGACCGACCATTCCTTCGCCTGGACCTGTAAAAATTCAGCATACAACCGGGGAGGGGACGCACGTGGGGGGTCAGCCCGAGTTGATGATTAATTCGTGCTGGCCCGCCAGGGGTGGTAGTACGTGCATGCCGGCAGATGCGGACCCCCGGCGAGCCCAACTGCTGGGCGTCGTGCTCCTGCAGCAGGGCGGCATGGGAGGAGCTTCAGGCCCCAGATCAGCTCGCCCAAATGCATGCTCTCCTTCTTTTCTCACTCCTTGGAGGCTTCAACCGGCGTTTGCTCCCGGCAGCTCACGTTCAGCCCAACCAGTGCGCTTCCAAACCGAAAATTGCGGACCGAATCTGGCTCTTCGTTTCTTAATTAATGTTGTTGCTGCGACAGGCCTCTGACACCACCAGTTATTGCCGTGGTTAACCAGGATTTATACGTGACTGCTCTGCTGCTACCCCTTCTACTGTTCTACTACACGAGGATTGATCACCTTTGAACATTGCTTAAAACTTATTAAAATTCCCAATGTTTGCACACTATTTTAGCCTTCTATATTTGCTTTAAGAGAAAAGAAACGCACTTTCTTGGGCTGGCTGGATGAGTTGATGTCAGGTCGTGCGTCTGCGTGCATGAGATGATCATTCCTAGCCCTAGCTAATTATGTACGAGGATTTATCACCTTACGTGGCGGCCGTCCAAGCTTGGGTTGTTGTGAAGTAGTTCTCACTTCAACTCACATGCCATCATGCCGTCGCGCTAGACAACGACATGTGATGCACTTTTTCTTTTCTTTTCTTTTCTTGGACGGCCGGCCGTGACGTACGCATTCATTTATATGCACCACAGTGTATACAGTAGCAGTTGGCAGTACGTAGCTTCCTTCTGACTCGTGAGAAAAGAAAACACATACCAACGTACGATACGTTCCCAGTACATTTGATTTGAAACGCACACACAAAAAAACACAAATAAACCTACCTCATGCAATTTGCTACCACCATACCTTTCGGACGACCCCCGCGTCGTCACTCCCAGGCGACTCGGGGGAACCCTAGACGCCAGCCAGCCAGCACCGCCCCTCGTCTCAGTCCCCTCCTCGCCGCCGCCGGTAGATGCGGCCGGGCTAAGCCCGCGCCTCGAACGGCAGCGGCGGGGCATTCCCTATTTGCTCGATGGTGGGAGGACGCGCCTTCCTCCGGCTCGGCGGCTGCGGCATTCCGGTGGCCTTGGCCACAGCTCCGCCAGGCGGCTTCTAGGTCGCCCCTTACGGCAACGGCGGCGGCTCATGCGGGTGCAGCGGCGGCGGATCCTTGTGCGGGGCTAGACGCCTAGATCTGACGCCAATCTGGCAGATTCGTCATGTTCCAGAACATGTCAAGATGCTGCCCTAGTCTATCCACAATAACGCAAGAACTCCGGGGAAACCCTAGATCTTTTACGGATCGAGCGATGGCGGTGCATCTGTGCTGTAGTCCCTCTTGAGGGCATCGTTTTGTGGAGTTTTCTTCGCTTGTGGGGACTGACGGCGGGGCGGACAGCCTGACGGCAGCAACTGCCGATGAAAATCGTGCCGACTACGGTCATGGCAGACGATGGCGGCGTCTCTGGCGTCGTTTCCTTGTCAAGGCATCGTCATTGCAGTTTGCGTCATCATGCTCGGGATGCTCCGAGGAAACCCTAGATCTGGGACTCCTAGGTTGGACGATGACGGCACCTTCGGTGTCATTCTCCCTCCCGGGGGCATCGTTTTGGAGCAACTGCTGACTAGAGGGGGCAAGAGGTGGAGCGGTGGTGCATCTTCAACACTGACGGCAGCGAGTCTCGACGGCGTGGCGTTGCAGGGTCTTGGCGACGAATGCATGATGATGGACGCACGTAGGGTGGTGACATTGTCTGGCATCGTGGTGGCGTCGACGATAGGCCTGGCAAGGTGGATGCTTCAGTACCTGCTCTGAAGATGGATCAACGAAAGAAGATGGCGACGACCACTGCAGCATATGCACATGTGGTGCCCGTTGTGGAGTGCGTCGGACCGGTGTGTGACCCAGACCCGACAATTCAGCTTGGTTGGGCCTCCGGCTTTAGATGTTGTGCTTTGGTGTGAGGTCCGGATATGTGGCCCGGATAATCAACAACCCTTCACATAATGGATAGGAATAACGACATATGTCGTTAAGAGGGTGGCTTCAGACATATTGATGTATTACTTTGTAAGGTATTGATGAATAATAAATAAAATGGCTGCATGCATTGTCCTGATGTAGAGTCCGATGATCATCCTCCTTTAAAAAAAAACCTTTTGGACATGGTAGTGAGCACATGGCGGGGCTGGGCACCGGAGAAGCGCAGATTTTCCACGTGGACAGATGCGCTTGGTAGAACTCTCATGGCGGAGGCGTTTCTTTTTTTCTGTTCCTGATAAATTTCTAGTCTATCCATTTTCAATCATGAAAGTACAAAGAACAACATAGATACTAAAAATTATAACCATGTTCGTAGACCACCTAGCGACTACTACAAGTTCTGGAGCGAGTCAAAGGTGCGCCGCCGTCATCACCCCTCCTTCACTGGAGCCGGGCAAACCTTATTGTAGTGGCCAGTCGAGAAGTCCTTGTATTAAAGCTCCATAGGACCAGCACACCAAAGTAGCAACCATCACCGATGAAGAAAGTCGTAAATCAGAAGGATTAAACCTGTAAACATCTAAATGAAGACGAATGAAGACCAGATCCAAATAGATTCACCGAAGACCGGCATTGACCTAATCCCGTGGGATCTGACGGAGACAAACCTCCACACGCCCTCTAACGATGCTAGACGCACCATCGGGACAGAGATAGAATCGTGTCAGACATTATTCCTACTAAGAGACATCATCGCCGCCACACAACCCCATCCAAGACGCTGAATCTAATAAGAGCGACGACGGAGTCCCAACAGCCAAACCGCGGCTATTTTTTGTAGAAAAGGAGTTGTATCAAGTGTCCGAAGATAACAACCATTTTGACCCTGTTTGAATTTCATTTGGCTAAACTTTATCCTTTTCTCTTTTACTTATGTTTTCCTTTGAGCCGTTGCTGGTTCTTTGTCTCCTTGGGACCCCTTTGTATTCACTCCTGAAAAATAATGAATGGATTTGGCTAATATAATGCCAACATTTAAAAAATAAACATCGAACGATATATGCGCAGCATAAAGCTATGGGAGCAGACGAGCAGGTTTCTTTTTAGAAAAAAGTTCAAAATAAACCTTGGACTTATACACGAAAGTTAAATCAAATCTTAAACTTTGAATCCCTGAAATCAGTACACCGAACTATTCAATCCGGTCTATTCTGAACTTTGAGCGTAGTTTGAAGGGGATTGTCGATGTGGCAGCAACTAAGGCTATGGCCAGACAGGACTGGGCCAGCCCACCAGGCGTGAAGCATGTTTTTCTTAATTGTAATGCACAACTAAAAATATCCAAAAGAAAATTTAACCTCATGGGATTCAATCTCGAGACCAGATGCTTCTTAGATGATACCACCAGCCACTCCAACAGATGACTTTACATGGTTAAAGACAAGCGCACACCTATTTAAAAAACACACAACATCGCAGACATTTGATTATTTTATTAAAAGATCGAAATATTTAGTTGAAATTTGTCAAGAATTTTTGAAATAAAACTATTATTAGATGAGAAAGTTAATTTGAAAATTCCAAACATTTTTTGGAATTACGAACATTTTGTGACAAACGCAAAGAAATTTGGAAAACATGAAACATTTCTAAAATACCTGAAGATTTTTTCAAGTGCGAACAAAATTTTGAAAACCATAACAAATTTTGGAATCTGAACACAATTTAAATGTGCAAACACTTTCTAACTTTTCTAAAAATGGGAACTAATTTTCGAAATTTGTTCCCACTTTAAAATTTTGTTCAAGTTTCAAAATTGTTTGCTTTTTCAAGAAGTGTTCGCACTATAAAATTTTGTTTATGTTTCAAAAAAAATTCAAAAAGGGTTCACACTAAAAAAAACTTTGGAGATTTAAAAAATGGTTCACGTTCAAATTTCTTGGTGTTTTTCAAAATGGTTCATAATTCCAAAATATCAATAAAAAATTTCGGGGTTCAAAATTGTTGATAACAGGAAAATGTATCGAAAAATGTCAGAAATTTTTTAAATTGGACATTGCGTTACGTGGTTAAATATATTACCGCTTCTACTATATCAAAAATAGCTATCTGTTGGAGTGGCTAGCACGTGTAGTTTAGCGACCCAAAGTTGCAAGTACGATCCCTAGCAGTCTTTTTTTTTTGGTATTTTAAAGTCCCACGTTACGAGAAAAAAACTCGGGTATTTTTAAGTCACGCATCACAAAAAATACACGCTTTCCGTCTGTTGGGCCAGCCCAGTAGAGTCAAGCGCAGCGAGCGATCTTGGGTTTGAGGTGCTAAATTGACGATCCTTGTTTGGCAACGCGCTCTGTCGGATTACGAGTTCCGTAAACCCTTGAGAGGTTCGAACTCTGAGGTGCGTGCGGAGATCTCAACCTACTCAGTCTGCCTACTCGGGATCCTCCTAAGCCTAGCGTGACGAGCTCGAAGAGACAAAGAGACACAACTCCTGGTTCGGGCCACCTTGCGGTGTAATACCCTACTCCAGTGTTTTGGTGGATTGCCTCGGCGGGCTGATGATGAACTAGTAAAGTGGATGAACTGGCCTCAGGAGGTGAGGTGTTCTTGAGCTCGAGGGAGCTGAGGGGATGTGAACTAGATTCTTGCTATGGTGGTGGCTAAGCCCTATTTATAGTGGCCTTGGTCCTCTTCCCAAATGTTGGCGCGAAGGGATCCCACAACGACCGGATTTGAAAGGGGATAGGTACTACAGCTTATCTTGGCAAAAGTAGTCTTCGCCTGCGAAAAGTCTCTAGTCGTGATGCTGCGGTGGGCTCGGTGATGACCTCCGTCCTGGCGGTCTTGGTCTTGTTGCACCAGAATGGAAATCTTTGGTTGATTCCTCGGGACTCCGGCTGTGGCTTGCCTCCTTTGCACCAAAGAGAAAACCTGCGCTCTGCACCCGCTGGCGCCCGCGTGGCCTTGGTCGTCATGGCTCACGTCATCTGAGCCTCGTGAGGTAAACCTTGCATAGAACTTTCCGCCCCTCGGGAGCCACCCCGAAGAGGTCGATCCCCTCGGGGGTCTTGGCGTCGTACGCCTCGCGAGGCTTGGCCCCTCGCGAGGGTCTTTAGCTGTAGATGCTGAATCTGGGTCGTACCAGGCCGTCGGTGGAGCCACGTGGTGGGCCACAGGCAGGCAGGGCTGGATACCCCCATATCCAGAACACCGACAGTAGCCCCCGGGCCCAAGGCGCACTCGGACTTGGCTTCCAGGCAAAGCCAAAGGGCAAGTGCGGAGCGCCGCGGGCCCTAACCGCCCGCGGCCTTGATGATGTGTGGCGATTGATGGGACGTGGGCGTCTCCACTTCCCCACGTCGCCTTGATATCCGCCAGGCTCTATGGTCGCTCGTTGTTAGAGCAGCTCGCTCCTCGCAGATTGTCATGCTTGGCCCTTGTTTCTTCCTTTCCAATCTTGCCGCTCCGTGCATAGATCTGGCGCCGGCGCCTCGCCCCAGTTTTGGCGCTCGACATGGCCCCCCAGCCGAGGAGGAAGAAGGTGAAGCCTTGCTCCTCAGCCGGGCCTCCGCCAGCCTTGAAGCCGGCTCTCGAGCAGTCGACGGTGATCAACCAGGAAGGGCTGGACAAGGTCTGCGATGCCCTTGTGGCTGACTCCAACGAGTGGAAGACAACGGTCGTTCGTCCTGCGTCTTGGCATGTGAGTGAGATGAGCGCCACTGAAATCCCCATCTATCTCCACGCTCTCCTTGCGAGTTTGATTCCCCCTTCTCTCCCTTCTTCAATGTTGTAATCTCGCATTACCAAATCCATTTGTTGCATCTGGACCCCCGCTCTATCATCCTCCTTGCTGTCTTCGCCTTCCTTTGTGAGGCTATGGTTGGCATTACCCCTTCCGTGGCCCTGTTTCGCCATTTATTCTTGCTTCGGTTGGTCGACACTCGCCAATGCTCTAGGTGCGTGACCTTCGAAGCCATGGCCGCAACCGCTAGTTCGGGAATCGACTTCGAGCTCTCGCCTGCTAGAAGGGATTCCGGAAGCAGTGGATGCTCATGGATGCCGGCGCATTCAGCCCCCTGCTCTTGACTCTAGGGGCGCCGGCCTCGCCTAGCTCAGGTTGGGGACACGAGAAGCTCTCGGACCGGCGCCTTGCTTTCGTCTCGAAGAGGTTGGCGAGGTTACAGGAACTGGAAGTGACGACGCCGATGGTGGTGAAGGAATTCGTCAGGCAGCGCGTCGCTCCCCTCCAGCGCCATTCTCGCCCAATGTGGGACCTTACGGGCGTCGAGGATCCGATGAGGCTGCAGAGGCCGTCACCGGCCGTCGGGACTTTGACCATGGTGCTCAAACTCCTGAGGGGCGAACCCGAGCCTGCTGACCTTCCGGGGGTGGCTGTCTTCTTTATCAGTGCTCGAATAAGGTGACCTTCGCTGGGCAGATGCCTCTATTCGACGAGTGGGGGTTGCTTCCGGAGGGCCTTGAGGGGCCCCGTGAGAATCCTGTCTTCGTGGCTCCCCTTCTGATCGACCCTGCCACGTGCGCCTGAAGTGTGGAAGCAGGGGAGCGCTCACGGCCAGCAGCTGCCGAGGCCTCCTCCGGAGGCTTGATGCCGACGATGGCCCAGGAGGTTGGGGCTCCTGAGACCCTAAAGGGGGTCGCCGCGGGGCTGACGCGACCCCGAGCTCAGGAGGCAGAGGCCCCTGACGCCCGGGGCGATGGCTCCGAAGTGGCTGCCGATGGCGAGGAGCCCACCAATGGCTCCTGAGCAGTAAACCAGAAGATCCTGCCAGGCGCCCCTGCCGCTGGGGATCGTCCGTCGGGGTCCGGTCGGCCCCGCCTGAGCCTTGAATCGCTCCCGAAGAGGAAGAGCTCTTCGTGCTGCAGCGATGGCACCCGTCGGCGGCTAAAGCCGTGGAGATACGTGGCTGCCGATGAGTAAGTACCTTTGCTCTTGATTCCTCGCGCGCCACGTTTCCTTTTGACCAGGGCCTTGCAGGGCTTCCACGAAGGCAAAACCTCGAGAGGTGGGCGCCTCCAAGGATCCTAGCTTGACGCCCGCACACAGCCCCCGGCGCCCTAGCCCTGCGCAGGGTGTGGGCCGACTCCAGCTGCCACGACGCTGCGGGGGGGCTTCGGACCCGAGCTCCCTGCTCCCTCTCTCCGCGACTTAGCCTGTGAGACGGGGGACGCATCAGCAATCATTCCTCTTGTCATTGCTGGCAAAGGGTACCCCTTAGGCGGCCTTCATCTTCAGGTTGTGGGGCTACACCGGCCAGCCCCCGGTCGACGGCAGGCGGGGCGCCCAGCGCTTCCCCGGCAGCCTCAGGGGCCGACGAGGGCCTTGGTGACGCGCTTGCACTTGCTGGTGGGCGCAATGCCGTGCACTTCGAGCTCTTCGGTGAGGCGATGTGTGCGATGATCCAGCTTGGCGGGGAGGTTGCCAATGTCGACACGAGGCTTGAGGCGGGAGGCCGCCGCCTGGCGCATGAGTGGCAGCAGCTGAAGGTTGCCATTAACCTCGGGAGACATCAGCGCGATGAGGCCGATGCACTTGCGACGGCCTCGCTTGCAACTTCTTGCGAGCCCTGCGCTCGCACCATGGAGGAGGCCGAGGCCGCCAACCACCATTGTGAGGCGGCCGAAGAGCGGGAGCGGGAGTTTCTGTCTTCAAATGCGGCCCTCAAGCGAGAAGTCGAGGAGCGTCGCGCCCATTTGGCCTCCTCACCAGGCGAGGCGGCCTTTGCTGAGGCAGAGCTCCTGAGGCACCACAAAGACTTGACGTTGAAGACCGTGGAGCACAACATGGCGTTGGAGAGGCTGGAGGTGAGGGAGCGCCAGGCTGCCGCGAATGAGTACGCCGTCGCCGCTCGAGAAGCCCAGGTCCAGCTGGAGGTGGAGGAGAGGGCGGCGAAGGTGCGTGCTGACTTGGCTTTGGGGCACCGCCTGGATCTGGAGCTGCTCAAGGCCGAGCTTGAAGGTAGGACGTCCGTCCTGAAGGCAAAGCTGCAATCTGTGGAGCAGCGTGAGATCGCCACTCAAGTGGCCCTGATTTCTTCCGAATTTGTCCTGGCATCTGCCCCCGCCGAACTGTCTTCACTTCAGCAGCAGACCAAGGATACCGCGTCCCTGGCGGAGAGGACCACGAACGAAGCGAATCGCCACCAGACGCTGCAGCATGAGCACGCCTTGATGCTCCACGGCCTCAGACTCAGAGCTAACTCCGTCTTGGGCACCATCTGTGATGAGAGCGCTCCTCATCCGCACGAGAATGATTACGCCAGCCACCTCAACTTATTCACAAACATCGTGACCCGCCTCGAGAATTGATACATCTCTAATGTATCTATAATTTTTGATTGTTCCATGCTATTATATTATCCATCTAGGATGTTTTATATGCTATTTTATATGATTTTTGGGACTAACCTATTAACCTAGAGTCCAGTGACAATTTCTGTTTTTTCCTTGTTTTTGAGTTCTACAGAAAAGGAATACCAAACGGAGTCCAATTGACGTGCCAATTTTTGACGTTTTTTATGGACCAAAAGAAGCCCCTGGAGTAAAAGAGTTGGGCCAGAAGAGTCCTGAGCCGTCCATGAGGGTGGAGGGAGAGCCCTACCCCCCTGGGCGCGCCCCCTGCCTCGTGGACAGCCCAGAGACCTCCCTGACTTGTTCCCGACACCAAAAATTCCTATAAATACTAAAACCTCCAAAAATGACAATAGATCGGGAGTTACACCGCCACAAGCCTCTGTAGCCACCAAAAACCTCTCGGGAGCCTGTTCCGGCACCCTGCCGGAGGGGGGATCCCTCACCGGTGGCCATCTTCATCATCCCGGCGCTCTCCATGATGAGGATGGAGTAGTTCACCCTCGGGGCTGAGGGCATGTACCGGCAGCTATGTGTTTGATCTCTCTCTCTCTCTCTCTCTCGTGTTCTTGAGGTGATACGATCTTGATGTATCGCGAGCTTTGCTATTATAGTTGGATCTTATGATGTTTCTCCCCCTCTACTCTCTTGTGATGAATTGAGTTTTCCCCTTGAAGTTGTCTTTTTGGGTTGTTAAGGATTTGAGAACACTTGATGTATGTCTTGTCGTGCTTATCTGTGGTGACAATGAGATATTCACGTGATCTACTTGATGTATGTTTTGGTGATCAACTTACGGGTTCAATGAACTTGTGCATAGGGGTTGGCACACGTTTTCGTATTGACTCTCCGGTAGAAACTTTGGGGCACTCTTTGAAGTACTTTGTGTTGGTTGAATAGATGAATCTGAGATTGCTTGATGCATATCGTATAATCATGCCCATGGATACTTGAGGTGACATTAGGGTTTTGGTTGATTTGTGTCTTAAGGTGTTATTCTAGTACGAACTCTATGATAGATCGAACGGAAAGAATAGCTTCATGTTTTTTACTACGGACTCTTGAATAGATCGATCAGAAAGGATAACTTTGAGGTGGTTTTTTACCCTACCATAATCTCTTCGTTTGTTCTCCGCTATTAGAGACTTTGGAGTGACTCTTTGTTGCATGTTGAGGGATAGTTATATGATCCAGTTATGTTATTATTGTTGAGAGAACTTGCACTAGTGAAAGTATGAACCCTAGGCCTTGTTTCCTAGCATTGCAATACTGCTTATGCTCACTTTTATCATTAGTTACCTTGCTGTTTTTATATTTTCAGATTACAAAAACCTATATCTACTATCCATATTGCACTTGTATCACCATCTCTTCGCCGAACTAGTGCACCTATACAATTTACCATTGTATTGGGTGTGTTGGGGACACAAGAGACTCTTTGTTATTTGGTTGCAGGGTTTCTTGAGAGAGACCATCTTCATCCTACGCCTCCCACGGATTGATAAACCTTAGGTCATCCACTTGAGGGAAATTTGCTACTATCCTACAAACCTCTGCACTTGGAGGCCCAACAACGTCTACAAGGAGAAGGTTGTGTAGTAGACATCAAGCTCTTTTCTGGCGCCGTTGCCAGGGAGGTGAGTGCTTGAAGGTATATCTTTAGGTCTTGTAATCGAATCTTTTAGTTTCTTGTTTTATCACTAGTTTAGTTTATAAAAGAAAACTACAAAACATGGAATTGAGTTTGCCTCATACGCTTCATCTTTTTAATATCTTTCGTGAGAATGATGGAAAGGAAAATTGTGCTCAAGTGCTAGAAGAAGAAGTCTATAAAATGTTTGGTACTAGATCTTTGTATGATGAGCATGATTGTAATGTTGTTAGTATGAATTCCTTGAATATCCATGATGCTAATGATATGCAAAGCCACAAGCTTGGGGAAGCTATGCTTGATGAAGATGATATTTTTTGGTCCCCAAGTTTTTATGAGCAAATTTATTATGATGAAAGCATGCCTCCTATTTATGATGATTATTGTGATGATACGTATGCCATAAAGAAGAAGTTTGCTTATGTGGAGAGTAGTAAAATTTATATGCTTGTGCATCATGAAAATAATGCTTTATTTGCTGGTTATATTGTTGAATTCATTCATGATGCTACTGGAAATTATTATGAGGATGGAACATATGCTTGTAGGAATTGCAATAATATCAAGTTTCCTATCTATGTGCTTAAAGTTTTGAAGTTATGCTTGTTTTGCCTTCCTATGCTAGCTGATTATTGTTCCCATGAGTTGTTTGCTCACAAAATCCCTATGCATAGGAAGTGGGTTAGGCTTAAATGTGCTAGTAATATGCTTCATGATGCTCCCGTTATGTTTCAATTCTTATCTTTTATTTGAGCATCATTGTCATCATCATGCCTAGCTAAAAAGGCATTAAAGAAAAGCGCTTGTTGGGAGACAACCCAATATTTACATTTACTGTTTTTGTGTGTTCACATGATTATGATACTATAGTAATCATGTTTATAGTTTTTGTTTCAATAAAGTGCCAAGTAAGACCTTTAGGATGGCTTACGGTCACAGTTGTGTTGGTCCTGCTGAAAATCAGAAACTTTTTCACCCAGTAAATTAGTTTTGATAATTCACAGAACCGTGATTTTGATCTGATTCTTTTGCTCTGGATTGGTACATCAATTTCTCACGTTCTACTAATTTGGTATGATTTTTGGAGTTACAGAAGTATATGTTTGATATAGATTACTACAGACTGTTCTGTTTTTGACAGATTATGTTTTCTATGTGTTGTTTGCTTATTTTGATGAATCTATGAGCAGTATCGGAGGGTATGAACCATAGAGAAGTTGGAATACAGTAGATATTACACCAATATGAATTTATAATGAGTTCACAACAATACTAAGTGGTGATTTATTTTCTTATACTAACGAAGCTTACGAGTTTTCTGTTAAGTTTTGTGTTGTGAAGTTTTCAAGTTTTGGGTAAAGATTCGATGGACTATGGAATAAGGAGTGGCAAGAGCATAAGATTGGGGATTTCCATAGCACCACAAGGTAATATTCAAGGACAACCAAGATCCTAAGCCTGGGGATGCCCCGGATGGCATCCCCTCTTTCGTCTTCACCCATCGGTAACTTTACCTGGAGCTATATTTTTATTCACCACATGATATGTGTTTTGCTTGGAGCATCTTGTATGATATGAGTCTTTGCTTTTTAGTTTAAAACAATCATCCTTGTTGTACACATCTTTTAGGAGAGACACACATGATTCGGAATTTATTAGAATACTCTATGTGCTTCACTTATATCTTTTGGAGTAGTTTGTCATTTGCTCTAGTGCTTCACTTATATCTCTTTAGAGCACGACGATGGGTTTATTTTGTAGAAATTGCTGATCTCTCATGCTTCACTTATATTATTTTGAGAGTCTTTTAGAACAGCATGGTATTTGCTATGGTTATAAAATTGGTCCTAATATGATGGGCATCCAAGTTGGGTATAATAAAAACTATCATAGAAAGTGGATTGGATGCTATGAACAATTTGATGCTTGATGATTGTTTTGAGATATAGAGGTGGTAATATTAAAGTCGTGCTAGTTGGATAATTATGAAATTGAGAAATACTTGTGTTAAAGTTGGCAAGTCCCGTAGCATGCACGTACGGTAAAAGTTGTGTGACAAATTTGTAGCATGGGTGCTTTTTGATTGCCTTTCTTATGAGTGGAGGTCGGAATCGCGCGATGGTTAACTCCTACCAACCCTTCCCTTAGGAGCATGCGTAGCAGTACTTTGCTTCGAGGGCTAATAAACTTTTGCAATAAGTATATGAGTTCTTTATGAATAATGTGAGTCCATGGATTATACGCACTCTTACCATTCCATCATTGCTAGCCTCTACGGTACCGTGCATTGCCCTTTCTCACCTTAACAGTTGGTGCAAACATCGCCGGTGCATCCAAACCCCGTGATATGATACGCTCTATCACAAATAAACCTCCTTATATCTTCCTCAAAACAACCACCATACCTACTGTAAGGGCATGCTTATCCCTAAGGTGTTTTGGTGATTGATGACAATGCTTTTGCGGACTAATCGTGTGCCTTGAGTATTTCAGTTGCTTTGTCGTTAGGCACAAGATGGTTTGGTACCCCTCGAAGACTATTGAAGACGGTGGTGTTCTACGTCTCCTTTGGTGGATTTGAGTCGTAGGATAGCCGTTTTATCAACAGGGGGTCCGTTGTGGAAAGGTTTGGGAGGAATCATGACGTACACGCTTCTTCCTCTACCCCACCTTTCCCTTTGCGCTTTGGAGCTTACTCTGTTATCTCCTCGTCTGTGCAAAAAAGAAGGATTCCTTTAGTGCTACTAGTTGAGGCCTGCAGTAGTACTGCTTTCAGGAGCGGTAGTACCGCAGGACCCCGCGGTAGTACCGCAAGCCCTCGCGGTAGTACCGTAGGCGTCCATGGTAGTACCGCTCCTATGGAGCGGTAGTACTGTGGCCTCTGGCCAGGCTCAGCCTCTCTTGTGGCTGTAGGGGCGGATGTAATTTTTTACATCCGCGCCCTACGCGGTTGTACCGCCCCAGGTGCGCGGTAGTACCGTGAGTCCTGATCCGGCTAAGTAGCACGAGCGGAAGTAGGGGCGGATGTAATTTTTTACATCCGCTCCCTACGCGGTAGTACCGCAAGTCTGGCGCGGTAGTACCGTGTCGGTTTTTTGCACCGTTCGATTTTCAGCGGAAGTAGACACGGATGTATTTTTATTCATCCGTGCCCTTCTCCGCCTAGACCATCCTGGCCTTGCGGTAGTACCGCAAGGGGGAGCGGTAGTACCGCGTCAGCGGCAGTACCGCGCTCAGCCTTGACGGCTCTGGCCTGGACTAGCCCCTGCTGCTGTAGCGGTAGTACTGTGACCCTTCACGGTAGTACCGTGAGCCCCTGCGGTAGTACAACCTGTCTGGTGCGGTAGTACCGCGGGCCGCAGGCTGAATAGGTGGATAACGATTGGATTTGTCCCCCCACTATAAAAGAGGGTCTTCTTCTCCAAGAAGACTTACCTCTTCCTTCCCTAAGCTCCATTATTGCTCCAAGCTCCATTTTCGCCTGATCTCTCTCCCTAGCCAATCAAACTTGTTGATTTGCTCGGGATTGGTTGAGAAGGCCCCGATCTACACTTCCACCAAGAGATATTTGATTCCCCCACTAATCCCTAGCGGATCTTGTTACTCTTGGGTGTTTGAGCACCCTAGACGGTTGAGGTCACCTCGGAGCCATAGTCCTTTGTGGTGAAGCTTCGTGGTGTCGTTGGGAGCCTCCAATTAAGTTGTGGAGATTGCCCCAACCTTGTTTGTAAAGGTTCGGTCGCCGCCTTCAAGGGCACCAATAGTGGGTTCACGACATCTCGCATTGTGTGAGGGCGTGAGGAGAATACGGTGGCCCTAGTGGCTTCTTGGGGAGCATTATGCCTCCACGCCGCTCTAACGGAGACGTACTTCCCCTCAAAAGGAAGGAACTTCGGTAACACATCCTCGTCTCCACCGGCTCCACTCTTGGTTATCTCGCACCTTTACTTTTGGAAGCTTACTTGTGTTGTATCCCTTGCTTGCTTGTGTGCTTGTTGTTGTTGCATCATATAGGTTGTTCACCTAGTTGCATATCTAGACAATCTACTTTGATGCAAAGTTTAAATTGGTAAAGAAAAGCTAAAAATTGTTAGTTGCCTATTCACCCCCCCTCTAGTCAACTATATCGATCCTTTCACCTACCTATTATGGCATTTCCATAGCCATTCCGAGATATATTGCCATGCAAATTTCCACCATTTCATTTATTATGACACATTTCATCATTTTCATATTGCCTTGCATGATCATGTAGTTGACATCGTATTTGTGGCAATGCTACCATGCATAATCTTTCATACATGTCACTCTTGATTCATTGCCCATCTCGGTACACCACCGGAGGCATTCATATAGATTCATATTTTGTTCTAGTATCGAGTTGTAATCCATGAGTTGTAAGTAAATAGAAGTGTGATGATCATCATTATTAGAGCATTATCCCTTAATAAAAAAAGAGAAAGGCCAAATAAAAAAAGGCCAAATAAGTAAAATAATAAAAAAGAAAGGCCAAAAAAAGAGTGGGACAATGTTACTATGTTTTTCCACACTTGTGCTTCAAAGTAGCACCATGATCTTTATGATAGAGAGTTCTTATTTTGTCACTTTCATATACTAGTGGGAATTTTTCATTATTGAACTTGGCTTGTATATTCCAATGATGGGCTTCCTCAAAATTCCCTAGGTCTTCGTGAGCAAGCAAGTTGGATGCACACCCACTAGTTTCTTTTGTTGAGCTTTCATACATTTATAGCTCTAGTGCATCCGTTGCATGGCAATCCCTACTCCTCATGTTGACATCAATTGATGGGCATCTCCATAGCCCGTTGATTAGCTTCGTCAATGTGAGACTTTCTCCTTTTTGTCTTCTCCACACAACCTCCATCATCATATTTTATTCCACCCATAGTGCTATATCCATGACTTACGCTCATGTATTGCGTGAGAGTTGAAAAAAATGCTGAACACGTTAAAAAGTATGAACCAATTGCTTGGCTGAAACAGGGGTTGTGCATGATGGGAGTATTTTGTGTGACGAAAATGAAACATAGCCTAACTATATGATTTTGTAGGGATAAGCTTTCTTTGGCTATGTTATTTTGATAAGAGATGATTACTTGTTAGTATGCTTGAAGTATTACTATTTTTATGTCAATATGAACTTTTATCTTGAATCATTTGGATATGAACATTCATGCCACAATAAAGAAAATACATTGAGAAATATGCTAGGTAGCATTCCACATCAAATATTCTGTTTTTATCATTTACCTACTCGAGGACGAGCATGAATTAAGCTTGGGGATGCTTGATACGTCTCCAGCGTATCTATAATTTTTGATTGTTCCATGCTATTATATTATCCATCTAGGATGTTTTATATGCATTTATATGCTATTTTATATGATTTTTGGGACTAACCTATTAACCTAGAGCCCAGTGCCAGTTTCTGTTTTTTCCTTGGTTTTGAGTTCTACAGAAAAGGAATACCAAACGGAGTCCAATTGACGTGCCAATTTTTGACGATTTTTTATGGACCAAAAGAAGCGCCCAGAGTAAAAGAGTTGGGCCAGAAGAGTCCCGAGCCGTCCACAAGGGTGGAGGGCGAGCCCTACCCCCCTGGGCGCGCCCCCTGCCTCGTGGACAGCCCGAAGACCTCCCTGACTTGTTCTCGGCGCCAAAAATTCATATAAATACTGAAACCTCCAGAAAATAACAATAGGTCGGGAGTTCCGCCGCCACAAGCCTCTGTAGCCACCAAAAACCTCTCGGGAGCCCGTTTCGGCACCCTGCCGTAGGGGGGATCCCTCACCGGTGGCCATCTTCATCATCCCGACGCTCTCCATGACGAGGAGGGAGTAGTTCACCCTCGGGGCTGAGGGTATGTACCAGTAGCTATGTGTTTGATCTCTCTCTCTCTCTCTCTCTCTCTCGTGTTCTTGAGGTGATACGATCTTGACGTATCGCGAGCTTTGCTATTATAGTTGGATCTTATGATGTTTCTCCCCCTCTACTCTCTAGTGATGAATTGAGTTTTCCCCTTGAAGTTGTCTTGTCGGATTGTTAAGGATTTGAGAACACTTGATGTATGTCTTGCTGTGCTTATCTGTGGTGACAATGGGATATTCACGTGATCTACTTGATGCATGTTTTGGTGATCAATTTGCGGGTTCAATGAACTTATGCATAGGGGTTGGCACACGTTTTCGTCTTGACTCTCCGGTAGAAACATTGGGGAACTCTTTGAAGTACTTTGTGTTGGTTGAATAGACGAATCTGAGATTGTGTGATGCATATCGTATAATCATGCCCACGGATACTTGAGGTGACATTGGAGTATCTAGGTGACATTAGGGTTTTGGTTGATTTGTGTCTTAAGGTGTTATTCTAGTACGAACTCTATGATAGATCGAACAGAAAGAATAGCTTCGTGTTTTTTTACTACGGACTCTTGAATAGATCGATCAGAAAGGATAACTTTGAGGTGGTTTCTTACCCTACCATAATCTCTTCATTTGTTCTCCGCTATTAGATACTTTGGAGTGACTCTTTGTTGCATGTCGAGGGATAGTTATATGATTCAGTTATGTTATTATTGTTGAGAGAACTTGCACTAGTGAAAGTATGAACCCTAGGCCTTGTTTCCTAGCATTGCAATACCGTTTATACTCACTTTTATCATTAGTTACCTTGCTGTTTTTCTATTTTCAGATTACAAAAACCTATATCTACTATCCATATTGCAATTGTATCACCATCTCTTCGCTGAACTAGTGCACCAATACAATTTACCATTGTATTGGGTGTGTTGGGGACACAAGAGACTCTTTGTTATTTGGTTGCAGGGTTGCTCGAGAGAGACCATCTTCATCCTATGCCTCCCACGGATTGATAAACCTAGGTCATCCACTTGATGGAAATTTGCTACTGTCCTACAAACCTCTGCACTTGGAGGCCCAACAACGTCTACAAGGAGAAGGTTGCATAGTAGACATCAAGAATCAGGCCGCGAGGACTCGCGAGCTTGTAGCGGAGAAGAGCCGGGGTCTTCT
This sequence comes from Triticum aestivum, assembly GCF_018294505.1. Taxonomy (NCBI): domain Eukaryota; kingdom Viridiplantae; phylum Streptophyta; class Magnoliopsida; order Poales; family Poaceae; genus Triticum; species Triticum aestivum. The sequence goes on from NC_057798.1 coordinate 247,399,249, forward strand.
TGGGTGCACATTCTCACGCGTCTTCAGCCACCTCCTCAACCGCGATCCTCACTTTGACTTCGATGCTGTGTTAGCCCACGTGGCCCCGGTTATTCAGGACAACCTGGCCGGGTGGGTGGATGACTATGTGGACGCCTTGGTAGCAGAATTTGCTCCAAAGGACGACACGGTTGTGATCGCGGCCGAAGAAGCTGGCACGGGTGGTGATGACGAGGAGGATGGCAGCCTCGATGCAAGTAGTGCGGACGGAGGTGATGAAGAAGACGCGCCCATCTAGGTCCGTGCTTCTTTTCGCTTTGACATGTATGAGAAAAACTTGAACGCATCCTTGTGAGAGCATTTTGAAAAGGGGGTGCCCCTTATGATGTATGAGATTGTGAAATGCTTTTGAAATGGCACCCGGGGAGCGTCTCAGCAGGGCTGCAGACTCCCAAGCAAGGCAGTCGTTATGACTTATCTTTGGTTCTGCAGGCTTCGGGTGTACCCTGGTGCCGCAACGACATTTCTTCTGTTGAGGTTAACCTGCCGCGGGCTCGTGAGGTTTTGTGTCTCCCCAGGGGCCTGCTGGCATGTCCTAGAGTGCCTCGTGAGGAACCAACTGCTAGACCATGGCGAGGTGGGCGCGTGTGGCGGCCGCACCCTTGAGCCCCCGTGGGGGAAACGATCGACGCCAGCGCGTGCACCATACCCAGCCCCCACCTGCGAGGCACTTGAGGGCAGGGCAATAGTCACGAGCTCCAGAAAGAAGGCAAGAGAGCAACACAAGACGAGAAAACTCCCCCCATTTTTATAAATGCACGAAAACCAAACTGCTTCAAGATGCTGACTAACAAGTACAAAAAGGAGTCAAAAGCAAATGGTCGCGCCCGGCGCCTAGCTAGTCTTCAAGTCTTCTCACCAGCGCGGAGCTAAGTGCTTCCATTGGCTGGGCATAGTCATTGGGGACAGTGTCGACGACCATCGCGGAGCATGGTGCTTCCACTAGGACGTGGGCGGGAGCCAGCCCAGGGCGACACTCAGGAGACTCCGGGGCGCGTACAGCCTCACTCATTATTACATGAGAGTGTCACGAGCGAAGACCTTCACAGGCCGGAGCTTTGCTTCATGTCGCCCGACGAGGACCCCGCCGTGCGACGCCCCCAACCACCATGGGGAGACTAGAAACTAGGACAAGACCAAGGGGCAAGGGGGACGCTGGCGGCATCCTCATCGACCGTAGGCCCCCCGCCGAGAAGAAGGGCTCGCCGGCGCCTTCCCTGGTGGGGAACCTACCTCCAGGAAGGGCCCTGCTCCACGCAGCGCGAGGAGGGCGTTGCCGCTGGGCTTCCCCCGCGCTGCTCCCAATATCCTTCACGCTCCTACGGGGATCCGCCGTCCTGAGAATCCTGGTGGCGGCTGCGCCCTGGTTCACCTGCGATCCATGGTTAGCGTAAGTGTGCCCCTGCGGTGTTAGCTGTTCGCAGAGGTTGTCGCTGTTGGAGATGTTGGCAGGGCTCGGTGGCGGTTCGAAGGAGAGCTCGGCCTCGTGTATGTCTAGCGCCTAGCCTGGCATGGGGGATCAGCCGGGGCCCTCTCCCAGTACGCGCATTGGATCCATTGCGACGGTGAAGTAGGCTTCCGAGATGGCCGCACCTGAAACACCGCCCGACCACTTTAGTCGCCCTTTGGGCCTGCCGCCCAGGGGTCGGCGCTCCAGCGCGGCCCCTGATGATGTCGCCCAGAGCAGCCCCATGCGGAGGTGGCAGGTCCGGAGGGGCGCGGGCTGCTCCATGAAGCTGGCCGGCGTTGATAGGTTCTTCGGAGGCCCTAGGAGGGGGCGCGCGGTTGTAGCGGGGACGGGCGTGCGCCCCTACCATCACCTGCGACATGAGCAGGGTGCAGAATGGCGTGGCACCCCTGCACGCCGCATCCAGAAGCTCGGCGACCCGTTCCAGCAGGGCGTCATGGCAGATTTCCAGCAGCCTGTACCTTAGGAGCTCTCGAAGCCACGATGACCACGGCCCACATGTTTGTCTGTTCCCTACGCGTGTGCAATGCAGTTGCTGCAGCGTAATTTGCAGATCGCGCGGTGGCGTGGTTGCGACGCGGCACCAGTGGGGAAGGCTGCGCCCTGCGCCCCTCGCTCCAGGCGGAGTGCGGGCCACGAGCAGGGCGGAGCGGAGATCCTCCTCGTCGGGGGGCGTCGGCGCGGAGGCCCAAACCACCCAATGCTCGACTTGTGCCCTCGGGGCGTCGGCCATGGAGATGTCGGACTGGTGGTGGATCGACCGACGGAAGAGAAGATCCGACGCACCCCTACCTGGCGCGCCAAATGTCGGATTACGGGTTCCGCAAACCCTTGAGAGGTTCGAACTATGGGATGTGTGCGGAGATCTCAACCTGCCTAGCCTGACTACTCGGGATCCTCCTAAGCCTAGCGCGACGAGCTCGAAGAGACAAAGAGACACAATAGTTTATCCTGATTGCCCTACTCCAGCGTTTTGGTGGATTACCTCGGAGGGCTAAGGATAAAATAGTACAGTGGATGAACTGGCCTCAAGAGGTGAGGTGTTCTTGAGCTCGAGGGAGCTGAGGGGATGTGAACTAGATCCCTTCTATGATGGTGGCTAAGCCCTATTTATAGTGGCCTTGGTCCTTGAGGGAGTCCTGGACTAGGGGGTGTCCGGACAGCCGGACTATCATCGACAGCCGGACTCCAAGACTATGAAGATACAAGATTGAAGACTTCGTCCCGTGTCCGGATGGGACTTTCCTTGGCGTGGAAGGCAAGCTTGGTGATACGGATATGTAGATCTCCTACCATTGTAACCGACTCTGTGTAACCCTAGCCCTCTCCGGTGTCTATATAAACCGGAGGGTTTTAGTCCGTAGGACACAACAACCATTACAACAATCATACCATAGGCTAGCTTCTAGGGTTTAGCCTCCTTGATCTCGTGGTAGATCCACTCTTGTACTACCCATATCATCAATATCAATCAAGCAGGAGTAGGGTTTTACCTCCATCGAGAGGGCCCGAACCTGGGTAAAAACATCTTGTCCCTTGTCTTCTGTTACCATCCGCCTAGACGCACAGTTCGGGACCCCCTACCCGAGATCCGCCGGTTTTGACACCGACATTGGTGCTTTCATTGAGAGTTCCTCTGTGTCGTCACCGATAGGCTTGATGGCTTCTTCAATCAACAACAACGCCGTCCAGGGTGAGACTTTTCTCCCCGGACAGATCTTCGTGTTCGGCGGCTTCGCACTGCGGGCCAATTCACTTGGCCATCTGGAGCAGATCGAAAGCTACGCCCCTGGCCACCAGGTCAGGTTTGGAAGCCTAAACTTCACGGCCGACGTCCGCGGAGACTTGATCTTCGACGGATTCGGGCCACAGCCAAGCGTGTCGCGCTGTCGCGATGGGCATGATTTAGCTCTGCCGCCGGACAGTGCCCTGGAGGCCGCACACGAGTCCGCTCTGACCCATAGTTCGGAGCAGACCGCGCAGATCGAGGACAGGTGGCTGGACACCGCCTCAGGAGCTGCAACTTCCACGGCGATGGAGCCGAATACTGACCTTGTCCCTTATAAGGCTCGTGACTCCGAGGCGCCGGACTCCTTGCCGGACTCCGAACCTCCTGCGCCCCTGCCAATCAAATCCGATTGGGCGCCGATCATGGAGTTCACCGCCGCAGACATCTTTCAGCACTTACCCTTTGGCGACATCTTAAATTCGCTAAAGCATCTCTCGTTATCAGGAGAACCTTGGCCGGATTGCGGTCAGGATGGTTGGGATGCGGACGAGGAAGAAATTCAAAGCCCACCCACCACCCACTTTGTAGCCACTGTCGCATGCTAGACTACGACTCCGAAGACATCGACGGTATGGACGGCGATGCCGGAGACTACCAAGAACCAGCGCCTACCGGGCACTGGAAGGCCACCCCAACCCATGATGTATATATGGTGGACACCCCAAAAGGAAGTGATAACGAGGAACAACGGGATGCGGCAAAGGTAAATTCCGCCGACAAACAACCAAAACGGCGACGCAGACGCCGCCCTAAGTCCCGCCTCGATAAAAACAACACTCCTAATGACCCAGCAATAGAGCAGGGCAAACCAGTGGACGACGAACATGCAACCAAGCAACCGTCCGAACAGGACGAATTGGATAATCAATCCATGCCTGGCGAAAACAACAGTCCAGACGATCTTACGCCGGACACACCACCGGAGCATAAGAACCTTCACAAAAGACTTGTCGCCACTGCAAGAAGTCTGAAAAGGGAAAAACGGAAGCTCAAAACAGCGGAAGACATACTCAGAATGAGGTGGAGCAAAGTACTCAAGACCGCGGACAAATACGACAATAGCCACCAAACAAAGAGCTACCCGAAGCGCAAGCTGCTGCCAGAATTCGACGAGGAGGCCATAGAGCCCCCACAGTCAAAAAGCAAAGAGGCCGCCTAGCCGGATAGACGACCAGATGACAGGCCAAAAGCGACAAGCGGCACCACACACAAGACGACACACAATCCTCACAAAACAGACGGCCCGGTCAGGTCCATTTATGGGCCAAAAAAGAGGGCCCCAGGAAGCAACACAACACGCTGAGTGTTCGAAGACAATGGCACACCCAAATACAGGGGCGCCGCACACCCACTATGTTTCACCAATGAGGTGCTAGATCATGAATTTCCAGCGGGATTCAAACCCGTAAACATAGAGGCATACGACGGAACAACAGACCCTAGAGTCTGGATTGAGGATTACATCCTCCACCTACACATGGCCAGAGGAGATGATCTCCACGCCATAAAATATCTACCCCTCAAGCTCAAAGGGCCAGTCCGGCATTGGCTCAAAAGCCTCCCAGAAAATACTATTGGAAGTTGGGAAGAGCTCGAGGACGCGTTTAGAGCAAATTTTCAAGGGACTTATGTCCGCCCTCTGGATGCAGACGATTTAAGTCACATAACTCAACAGCCCGGAGAATTGGTGCGCAAATTCTGGAACAGGTTCCTTACCAAAAAGAATCAAATAGTCGACTGTCCGGACGCTGAAGCCTTAGCAGCTTTTAAACATAATGTCCGAGACGAATGGCTCGCCAGACACCTCGGCCAAGAGAAGCCGAGAACAATGGCCGCGCTAACAAGCCTCATGACCCGCTTTTGCGCGGGGGAAGACAGTTGGCTAGCAAGATGCAGCACCAGCGACCCGAGTACATCCGAGGTCAGAGATGGAAACGGAAAATCACGGTGCAGAAAGGATCAGCGCCGAAATAAAGAAAAAAACCCAAAGAACACGGCGGTCAACGCCGGATTCAAAAGCTCGCGGCCGAACAACAAAACACTGCCTCTTAAGGACAACAGTGATGAGCTATCCAACTTAAACAAAATTTTGGATCGGATATGTCAAATCCACAGTACCCCCGGAAGGCCTGCAAACCACACCCACCGAGACTGTTGGGTCTTCAAACAGTCCGGCCGACTCAACGCCGAACACAAGGGGCTCGACGCGCCAAGCGAGGATGATGACGAACCCCACCAGCAGAGCACCGGAAAATAGAAGACTTTCCCACAAGAAGTCAAAACAGTAAACTCACTTCAGGTGATAACACGGAACAACAATGCGGCACCCGCCAAAATAGGTGCCGCACGGTCCACCCCAGCGGAACCCCGAGATTGGATGTCAAAACCAATTACTTTCGACCACCTGGACTATTCCAGAAGCATTCGAAACGCAGGATGGACTACTCTGATATTGGATCCTATAATCGACGGACTACAATTTACACAAGTCCTGATGGATGGCGGCAGCGATTTAAACTTGCTATATCCGAACACAATCCGCAAGTTGGGGATAAACCTTACTAAAATTCGACATAGCCGCACTTCTTTCAAAGGAGTGACGCCAGGCCCCTACGCCAAGTGCACGGGCTCCTTACTACTAGAAGTTGTGTTCGGGTCACCCGACAACTTCCGACGCGAAAAGCTAATCTTTCACATCGCCCCATTCAAAAGTAGCCATCAAGCACTATTGGGACGTGAAGCTTTTGTCCGCTTTAATGCAATACCACACTACGCGTCTCTTACACTTAAAATGCCCGGTCCACGCGGCATCATCTCATTAAAAGGTCGTTCAAGACCCCGGACACGACTAGACGAGTCCGGCATAAATAGGCTAGGGGCTCCCTAGCCGCACACCCCTTTACAAGGGGTTGTGCGTATGAGCTAATATAAGCTCAGCTTCATTCATTCATTCATATTTCGATTTCTAATTCATTTTTTGCACAATTACTTTTCAAACTAAGTTCCTCTCTTTTACAGATGAACAGCGTGCTACACCCGTCTAGGATACAGCACAACGGAGACATAGGCGCAGATGTGCAGTAGGGACCCGTTGCAAGAATTCTTTTCAGATTAAGACCCTGCGTAAACCTTTTTTACTGTCTCTTGTTGCTACATATCCCCTGGTTTTTCATTATAACCGGAGAGGAGACTGACGTTTTGGCATCGGCCGCGTCAGAGGACCTTGCGTGTACCTGGACACTAGGGGCTTAGGGCATTGTTCTGCCCGCTATCATAAAGACCGTATACCTTAGGGAGTGTTCGGCGTCTCGAGTTAGGCCTTATATGCATCAGCTCCGAATCATGTCTTTGGTCAAATGTTGGGTTTGCCCGGCTCCTATGTTTTGCTGCCTTACGTTCCGTATCATCGGCTAACGCAGCACCAGGAGAACTACTGCGATTGTGCCCCGGTTCGGTCGGGCGAGCACCTCAGTAGAGAAAGCCGAAAACTGACTGTCATGATACAGCGAGAGACTGGTCAACCACTCGATCAACTACCGGAATGTTTAGAATTCCTCCACTTTGACGAAGGACCGTTTCCCGGTCAGGCCCATACGCGCCCCGAATTCGGAGAGCGCGGTGCCACTAGGGGCTATATCGTAGCCCCACCCTCGAACTCCTATGGCTAAGTGAAAGTGATAAAGCATTATAGTCCGGTTGCCTCGTTTGCTACGCTACCACCTGTTGGGGAACGCAGTAATTTCAAAAAATTTCCTACGCACACTCAAGATCATGGTGATGGCATAGCAACGAGAGGGGAGAGTGTCCGTCCACGTACCCTCGTAGACCGTAAGCGGAAGCATTATGACAACGCGGTTGATGTAGTCGTACATCTTCACGAATCGACCGATCCAAGCACCGAACGTACGGCACCTCCGTGTTCAGCACACGTTCAGCTCGATGACGTCCCCCGGGCTCCAATCCAGCGAAGCATCGGGGATGAGTTTCGTCAGCACGACTGTGTGGTGACGATGATGATGTTCTACCGGCGCAGGGCTTCTCCTAAACTCCGCGACGATATGACCGAGGTGGATTATGGTGGAAGGGGGCACCGCACACGGCTAAGGAATGATCCGTAGATCAACTTGTGTGTCTATGGGGTGCCCCCCACCCCCGTATATAAAGGGGGAGAGGAGGAGGGGGCCGGCCTAAGGGGAGGCGCGCCCTAGGAGGGGGAAACCTACTCCAAGTAGGTTTCCCCCTCCCTTTCCTATTCCAAGGAGGGGGAAGGAAGGAGTGGGAGAGGGGGAAGGCAAGGGGGCGCCCCCCCCCCTTCCTTGTCCTATTCGGACTCAAGGGGAGGGGGTGCGCCACTTGCCCTGGCCGGCCCCTCTCTCTCTCCAATAGGGCCCATCAAGGCCCATTACTTCCCGGGGGGGTTCCGGTAACCCTCCGGTACTCCGGTTTTTCTCCGAAAACACCCGAAACACTTCCTTTGTCCGAATATAGTCATCCAATATATCAATCTTTATGTCTTGACCATTTCGAGACTCCTCGTCATGTCCATGATCACATCCGGGACTCCGAACAACCTTCGGTACATCAAAACTTATAAACTCATAATAAAACTGTCATCGTAACGTTAAGCGTGCGGACCCTACGGGTTCGAGAACTATGTAGACATGACCTAGAACTATTCTCGGTCAATAACCAATAGCGGAACCTGGATGTTCATATTGGTTCCCACATATTCTACGAAGATCTTTATCGGTCAAACCGCATAACAACATACATTGTTCCCTTTGTCATCGGTATGTTACTTGCCCGAGATTCGATCGTCGGTATTCAATACCTAGTTCAATCTCGTTACTGGCAAGTCTCTTTACTTGTTCCGTAATACATCATCTCATAACTAACTCATTAGTTATAATGCTTGCAAGGCTTAGGTGATGAGTATTACCGAGAGGGCCCAGAGATACCTCTCCGACAATCGGAGTGACAAAACCTAATCTCGAATTATGCCAACTCAACATGTACCTTCGGAGACACCTGTAGAGCACCTTTATAATCACCCAGTTACGTTGTGACGTTTGGTAGCACACAAAGTGTTCCTCCGGTAAACGGGAGTTGCATAATTCTCATAGTTACAGGAACTTGTATAAGTCATGAAGAAAGCAATAGCAGTATACTAAACGATCAAGTGCTAGGCTAACGAATGGGTCATGTCAATCACATCATTCACCTAATGATGTGATCCCATTAATCAAATGACAACACATGTCTATGGTTAGGAAACATAACCATCTTTGATTAATGAGCTAGTCAAGTAGAGGCATACTAGTGACTATATGTTTGTCTATGTATTCACACATGTATCATGTTTCCGGTTAATACAATTCTAGCATGAATAATAAACATTTATCATGATATGAAGAAATAAGTAATAACTTTATTATTGCCTCTAGGGCATATTTCCTTCAGTCTCCCACTTGCACTACAGTCAATAATCTAGATTACATAGTAATGATTCTAACACCCATGGAGTCTTGGTGCTGATCATGTTTTGCTCGTGAGAGAGGCTTAGTGAACGGGTCTGCAACATTCAGATCCGTATGTATCTTGCAAATCTCTATGTCTCCCACTTGGACTTGGTCCCGAATGGAATTGAAGTGTCTCTTGATGTGCTTGGTCCTCTTGTGAAATCTGGATTCCTTTGCCAAGGCAATTGCACCAGTATTGTCACAGAAGATCTTCATTGGTCCCGATGCACTAGGTATAACACCTAGATCGGAAATGAACTCTTTCATCCAGACTCCTTCATTCGCTGCTTCCGAAGCAGCTATGTACTCCACTTCACATGTAGATCCCGCCACGACTCTTTGTTTAGAGCTGCACCAACTTACAGCTCCACCATTTAATAAAAATACGATCCGGTTTGCGATTTAGAATCGTACGGATCAGTGTCAAAGCTTGCATCGACGTAACCATTTACGACTAGCTCTTTGTCACCTCCATATACGAGAAACATATCCTTAGTCCTTTTCAGGTATTTCAGGATGTTCTTGATCGCTGTCCAGTGACCCACTCCTGAATTACTTTGGTACCTCCCTGCTAAACTAATAGCAAGGCACACATCAGGTCTGGTACACAGCATTGCATACATGATAGAGCCTATGGCTGAAGCATAGGGAACTCCTTTCATTTTCTCTCTATCTTCTGCAGTGGTCGGGCATTGAGTCTGACTCAACTTTATACCTTGTAATACAGGCAAGAACCCTTTCTTCGCCTGATCCATATTGAACCTTTTCAATACTTTATCAAGGTACGTGCTTTGTGAAAGTCCAATCAAGCGTCTTGATCTATCTCTATAGATTTTAATGCCCAATATGTAAGCAGCTTCACCGAGGTCTTTCATTGAAAAACTTTTATTCAAGTATCCTTTTATGCTATCCAGAAATTCTATATCATTTCCAATCAACAATATGTCATCCACATATAATATTAGAAATGCTACAGAGCTCCCACTCACTTTCTTGTAAATACAGGCTTCTCCAAAAGTCTGTATAAAACCATATGCTTTGATCACACTATCAAAGCGTTTATTCCAACTCCGAGAGGCTTGCACCAGACCATAGATTGATCGCTGGAGCTTGCACACTTTGTTAGCTCCCTTAGGATCGATAAAACCTTCCGGTTGCATCATATACAACTCTTCTTCCAGAAATCCATTCAGGAATGCAGTTTTTACATCCATCTGCCAAATTTCATAATCATAAAATGCGGCAATTGCTAACATGATTCGGACAGACTTAAGCATCACTACGGGTGAGAAAGTCTCATCGTAGTCAACCCCTTGAACTTGTCGAAAACCTTTCGCAACAAGTCAAGCTTTATAGACAGTTACATTACCGTCAGCGTCAGTCTTCTTCTTAAAGATCCATTTATTCCCAATGGCTTGCCGATCATCGGGCAAGTCAACCAAAGTCCATACTTTGTTCTCATACATGGATCCCATCTCAGATTTCATGGCCTCTAGCCATTTTGCGGAATCTGGGCTCATCATCCCTTCCTCATAGTTCGTAGGTTCATCATGGTCAAGTAACATGACTTCCAGAACAGGATTACCGTACCACTCTGGTGCGGATCTTACTCTGGTAGACCTACGAGGTTCAGTAGACACTTGATCTGAAGTTTCATGATCAATATCATTAGCTTCCTCACTAATTGGTGTATTTGTCACAGGAACTGATTTCTGTGATGAACTACTTTCCAATAAGGGAGCAGGTACCGTTACCTCATCAAGTTCTACTTTCCTCCCACTCACTTCTTTCGAGAGAAACTCCTTCTCTAGAAAGGATCCATTCTTAGCAACGAATGTCTTGCCTTCGGATCTGTGATAGAAGGTGTACCCAATAGTCTCTTTTGGGTATCCTATGAAGACACATTTCTCCGATTTGGGTTCGAGCTTATCTGGTTGAAGTTTCTTCACATAAGCATCGCAGCCCCAAACTTTAAGAAACGACAACTTTGGTTTCTTGCCAAACCACAGTTCATAAGGCGTCGTTTCAACGGATTTAGATGGTGCCCTATTTAATGTGAATGCAGCCGTCTCTAAAGCATAACCCCAAAACAATAGCGGTAAATCAGTAAGAGACATCATAGATCGCACCATATCTAGTAAAGTACGATTACGACGTTCGGACACACCATTTCTTTGTGGTGTTCCAGGTGGTGTGAGTTGCGAAACTATTCCGCATTGTTTCAAATGTAAACCAAACTCAAAACTCAAATATTCTCCTCCACGACCAGATCGTAGAAACTTTATTTTTTTTGTTACGATGATTTTCCACTTCACTCTGAAATTCTTTGAACTTTCCAAATGTTTCAGACTTCTGCTTCATTAAGTAGATATACCCATATCTTCTCAAATCATCTGTGAAGGTGAGAAAATAACGATATCCGCCACGAGCCTCAACATTCATTGGACCACATACATCTGTATGTATGATTTCCAACAAATCTGTTGCTCTCTCCATAGTACCGGAGAACGGTCTTTTAGTCATCTTGCCCATGAGGCACGGTTCGCAAGTACCAAGTGATTCATAATCAAGTGATTCCAAAAGTCCATCAGTATGGAGTTTCTTCATGCGCTTTACATCGATATGACCTAAATGGCAGTGCCACAAATAAGTTGCACCATCATTATCAACTCTGCATATTTTGGCTTCAACATTATGAATATGTGTATCACTACTATCGAGATTCAATAAAAATAGACCACTCTTCAAGGGTGCATGACCATAAAAGATATTACTCATATAAATAGAACAACCATTATTCTCTGATTTAAATGAAAAACCGTCTCACATCAAACAAGATCCAGATATAATGTTCATGCTCAACGCTGGCACCAAATAACAATTATTCAGGTCTAAAACTAATCCCGAAGGTAGATGTAGAGGTAGCGTGCCGACCGCGATCACATCGACTTTGGAACCGTTTCCCACGCGCATCGTCACCTCGTCCTTGGCCAGTGCTCGTTTATTCCGTAGTCCCTGTTTCGAGTTGCAAATATTAGCAACAGAACCAGTATCAAATACCCAGGTGCTACTACGAGCTCTAGTTAGGTACACATCAATAACATGTATATCACATATACCTTTGTTCACTTTTCCATCCTTCTTATCCGCCAAATACTTGGGGCAGTTCCGCTTCCAGTGACCAGTCTGCTTGCAGTAGAAGCACTCAGTTTCAGGCTTAGGTCCAGACTTGGGTTTCTTCTCTTGAGCAGCAACTTGCTTGCTGTTCTTCTTGAAGTTCCCCTTCTTCTTCCCTTTGCCCTTTTTCTTGAAACTAGTGGTCTTGTTGACCATCAACACTTGATGCTCCTTCTTGATTTCTACCTCCGCAGCTTTTAGCATTGCGAAGAGCTCGGGAATAGTCTTGTTCATCCCTTGCATATTATAGTTCATCACAAAGCTCTTGTAGCTTGGTGGCAGTGATTGGAGAATTCTGTTAATGACGCTATCATCCGGAAGATTAACTCCCAGTTGAATCAAGTGATTATTATACCCAGACATTTTGAGTATATGCTCATTGACAGAACTATTCTCCTCCATCTTGCAGCTGTAGAACTTATTGGAGACTTCATATCTCTCAATCCGGGCATTTTCTTGAAATATTAACTTCAACTCCTGGAACATCTCATATGCTCCATGACGTTCAAAACGTCGTTGAAGACCCGGTTCTAAGCCGTAAAGCATGGCACACTGAACTATAGAGTAGTCATCAGCTTTGCTCTGCCAGACGTTCTTAACATCGTCAGTTGCATCAGCAGCAGGCCTGGCACCCAGCGGCGCTTCCAGGACGTAACTTTTCTGTGCAGCAATGAGGATAATCCTCAGGTTTCGGACCCAGTCCGTGTAATTGCTACCATCATCTTTCAACTTTGCTTTCTCAAGGAACGCATTAGAATTCAACGGAACAACAGCACGAGCCATCTATCTACAAACAAACATAGACAAGCAAAATACTATCAGGTACTAAGTTCATGATAAATTTAAGTTCAATTAATCATATTACTTAAGAACTCCCACTTAGACAGACATCTCTCTAGTCATCTAAGTGATTACGTGATCCAAATCAACTAAACCATAACCGATCATCACGTGAGATGGAGTAGTTTTCAATGGTGAACATCACTATGTTGATCATATCTACTATATGATTCACGCTCGACCTTTCGGTCTCCGTGTTCCGAGGCCATATCTGCATATGCTAGGCTCGTCAAGTTTAACCTGAGTATTCCGCGTGTGCAAAACTGGCTTGCACCCGTTGTAGATGGACGTAGAGCTTATCACACCCGATCATCACATGGTGTCTGGGCACGATGAACTTTGGCAATGGTGCATACTCAGGGAGAACACTTCTTGATAATTTTAGTGAGAGATCATCTTAAAATGCTACCGTCAATCAAAGCAAGATAAGATGCATAAAGGATAAACATCACATGCAATCAATATAAGTGATATGATATGGCCATCATCATCTTGTGCTTGTGATCACCATCTCCGAAGCACCGTCGTGATCACCATCGTCACTGGCGCGACACCTTGATCTCCATTGTAGCATCGTTGTCGTTTACGCCATCTATTGCTTCTACGACTATCGCTACCGCTTAGTGATAAAGTAAAGCAATTATAGGGCGTTTGCATTTCATACAATAAAGCGACAACCATATGGCTCCTGCCAGTTGCCGATAACTTCGGTTACAAAACATGATCATCTCATACAATAAAATATAGCATCACATCTTGGCCATATCACATCACAACATGCCCTGCAAAAACAAGTTAGATGTCCTCTACTTTGTTGTTGCAAGTTTTACGTGGCTGCTACGGGCTTAAGCAAGAACCAATCTCACCTACGCATTAAAACCACAACGATAGTTTGTCAAGTTGATGCTGTTTTAACCTTTGCAAGGACCGGGCGTAGCCACACTCGGTTCAACTAAAGTTGGAGAAACTAACACCCGCTAGTCACCTGTGTGCAAAGCACGGTGGTAAAACCAGTCTCGCGTAAGCGTACGCGTAATGTCGGTCCGGGCCGCTTCATCCAACAATACCGCCGAACCAAAGTATGACATGCTGGTAAGCAGTATGACTTATATCGCCCACAACTCACTTGTGTTCTACTCGTGCATATAACATCAAACCATAAAACCTAGGCTCTGATACCACTGTTGGGGAACGCAGTAATTTCAATAATTTTCCTATGCACACTCAAGACCATGGTGATGGCATAGCAACGAGAGGGGAGAGTGTCCGTCCACGTACCCTCGTAGACCGTAAGCGGAAGCGTTATGACAACGCGGTTGATGTAGTCGCACGTCTTCACGAATCGACCGATCCAAGCACCGAACGTACGGCACCTCCGTGTTCAGCACACGTTCAGCTCGATGACGTCCCCCGGGCTCCAATCCAGCGAAGCGTCGGGGATGAGTTTCGTCAGCACGACAGCTTGGTGACGATGATGATGTTCTACCGGCGCAGGGCTTCTCCTAAACTCCGCGACGATATGATCGAGGTGGATTATGGTGGAGGGGGGCACCGCACACGGCTAAGGAACGATCCGTAGATCAACTTGTGTGTCTATGGGGTGCCCCCCGCCCCCGTATATAAAGGGGGAGAGGAGGAGGGGGCCGGCCTAAGGGGAGGCGCGCCCTAGGAGGGGGAAACCTACTCCAAGTAGGTTTCCCCCTCCCTTTCCTATTCCAAGAAGGAGGGGGAAGGAAGGAGTCGGAGAGGGGGAAGGCAAGGGGGGCGCCGCCCCCCCTTCCTTGTCCTATTCGGACTCAAGGGGAGGGGGCGCGCCACTTGCCCTGGTCGGCCCCTCTCTCTCTCTCCAATAGGGCCCATCAAGGCCCATTACTTCCCGGGGGGTTCCGGTAACCCTCCGGTACTCCGGTTTTTCTTCGAAAACACCCGAAACACTTCCGGTGTCCAAATATAGTCATCCAATATATCAATCTTTATGTCTCGACCATTTCGAGACTCCTCGTCATGTCCATGATCACATCCGGGACTCTGAACAACCTTCGGTACATCAAAACTTATAAACTCATAATAAAACTGTCATCGTAACATTAAGCGTGCGGACCCTACGGGTTCGAGAACTATGTAGACATGACCTAGAACTATTCTCGGTCAATAACCAATAGCGGAACCTGGATGTTCATATTGGTTCCCACATATTCTACGAAGATCTTTATCGGTCAAACCGCATAACAACATACGTTGTCCCCTTTGTCATCGGTATGTTACTTGCCCGAGATTCGATCGTCGGTATTCAATACCTAGTTCAATCTCGTTACTGGCAAGTCTCTTTACTCGTTCCGTAATACATCATCTCATAACTAACTCATTAGTTATAATGCTTGCAAGGCTTAGGTGATGAGTATTACCGAGAGGGCCTAGAGATACCTCTCCGACAATTGGAGTGACAAAACCTAATCTCGAATTATGCCAACTCAACATGTACCTTCGAAGACACCTGTAGAGCACCTTTATAATCACCCAGTTACGTTATGACGTTTGGTAGCACACAAAGTGTTCCTCCGGTAAACGGGAGTTGCATAATTCTCATAGTTACAAGAACTTGTATAAGTCATGAAGAAAGCAATAGCAGTATACTAAACGATCAAGTGCTAGGCTAACGAATGGGTCATGTCAATCACATCATTCACCTAATGATGTGATCCCATTAATCAAATGACAACACATGTCTATGGTTAGGAAACATAACCATCTTTGATTAATGAGCTAGTCAAGTAGAGGCATACTAGTGACTATATGTTTGTCTATGTATTCACACATGTATCATGTTTCCGGTTAATACAATTCTAGCATGAATAATAAACATTTATCATGATATGAGGAAATAAATAATAACTTTATTATTGCCTCTAGGGCATATTTCCTTCACCACCTCCTTCACAGGACCGAGACGTCGGATTAAGTGTGAAAATGCGCTATTTTTGCGAACACCCCCACACCTTGTGCATGGGGGCTGAAGCCGACGACTGCCATCTTTCAGGTTATACACACGTATACATAAACGGCCGCACAGGAGATATTTTAATACTTGAACGCACAAGTCCAAAAAAAGCGCTTACATCATAAACATCATTTTACAAACCAAAAACGTTCGTTTGAACGTGACATTCTTTGAGCACTGCGACTCTATTATACGAGCACCAGGCAGAACTTCCCCAAAATAGTGCTCGGCGGGTAACCGACTCTTGTCCGAACCCTGGGTCGCAATAGCGGTGGCATCCATCTCTGTCCAATGTGTCTTCACACGGGCGAGGGCCATCCGTGCACCTTCTATGCAAGCCGACCGCTTCATCGCCTTGATATGCGGCACCGCCCCAAGGAATTGCTGCAATAAGCCAAAATAACTCTTCGGCTTGGGCCTATCCGGCCAGACATGAGCCACGATATCCGTCATGGCAAGTCCGGACAATCTATTCAGTTCAGCCCACTCGGCCAGCCGATCGGTCAGCGGAAGTGAATGTTCCGGACTATGGAATTGAGACCAAAACAGCTCTTCCGTCTTGTGATCCTTCTGACTTCGGAAGTGCACAACGGCATCTGCCGCACTCGCCGCTAAGTCCATATAAGGATCCTCCAGACCCCATAGCTGGCCCAGCTGAGCATACTTTGGATCTGTAAACCTTCGGCGCAGCAGAAAAGGCTTGCCAGCCACAATGTCTCCGGCCTGGCGCAGCTCCTCCTTTATAGCACGCATTGCAGAATGGGCATCCTTGGCTTAGGCGGTGGCCTTCCCCAGGTCTTCTCGCTCCGCTAGGCGCTCCTTTTCAAGAACCTCATTGCGGTCGGTGGCACCTTTTAACTTCACGGCCATTTCAGCCATCTCCTCCCTGCTTTGGCAGTGTGCAGCCCTTTCGGCTTCTAGCTCTTCGGCCGCCCTCGAGGCAGCCGCATCACTCCTTCGGGCTTGCTCCTTGGCTTGAGCAAGTTCTGCCCGAAGGCTCTCCACAGCAGCGGCACCATCTGCATTTAGCACACATGTTGTAAGGAGTGGGCTTCGGCTCCCTTACTAGGTGACCACGGAGAAAAAACCTACCTTGCGACTCGTCAAGTCGTTTATTGACCAGCGCGATGTCCGCATCCGCAACGTCGAGCTGCCGCTTTAGTTCGGCAACTCCATCAGTCCGGCTAGCCACTGAACTATCCGCCCCCTGCATAGGAAAGGCGAAAATCAATACCTGGGATTTTGATCCTCGGCACGCTGTCGTTCTCGACACCCTACCGAGTCTCAGGGGCTACTATCTATACAGGGCGCACTTTATGTGTAAAACTGTCAAAGGGCGTGTCATTTTTACGTACCTCAAATCCCGCCAGCAAACTCCTGACAGCTTCACGCAATGCGCCTTCAGCGGATGAAATTCTTTCAATCACCGTACTCATCAGTGTACGGTGACCTTCTGAGATGGACGCCCTCTCAAGCAGATCCTTTAGCTCCCCCGGCCGCACACCAGTTGGTGCCGAACTATTCGGCCCTGCCGGACTCGGGGATACCCTCCATGATGACACTTCAGGCTCGTCCGCCCTATCCGATGGTGCGGCAGATGGAGGCGTCTCGCTCTCCATCATCTCCGGACGGAGTTCCCCCGAAGATGAGCTCATCTGAGAAGGACGGAGATCCGAACTACAAGGTAAAAACTTAAGTTATCCTCAGAAGCGCAAATAGGGATGTCCCTTATTACGAAACTCCCTTTTTTCTACTTACGGCTCGCTGGAGGGCTGATTCTTTAGGGGAGATTGTGTGGCCGGAGCCTCTCCGGACGCAGGACCCTCTGGTGAAGATCTCTTCCCCCGCTTTGGGGCTTTGGCCTCCGGGTTTTCGGAGGTGGTCCTCTTCTCCCCCTGGAAGGAGGGATTCTCGATCCCCCCTTCCTCAAAGGCCTCCTTGGTGGAGGCGGTAGTTCCTCTGTTCTCCCCTTCGCCTTCCTCTGAAGGCGCAACCTCCAACATCCTGACCAGCACGGGATCCGGCGCGGTCTCTGGGAGGGGGGCCGGACACCGTATCAGTTTTGCTTGCGCTGTCCACTCCTGTTTAGAGGGCAATTGGTCAAAAAGCGAATCATAGAAAGGCAAACAAACGGTATGTCCGGACACGGAACTACTTACTTGTGTATTTGGGCAATTGTAGCTTAGGCCGGCATCCTCGGTCAATTCCGGACACGCCGCTCATGATCCGAAGAACAGTTTGTACATCTCCACGGGTGTCGTACCCATGAAGTGTTGAAGAATTCGCGGTCCCTCCGGATTAAACTCCCACAGTCGGAGAGGGCGACGTTTGCAGGGCAGGAGACGCCTAATCAGCATGACCTGCATCACCACCACCAGATCGATCTCCCTCACTTGGAGGTCTCGAATCCGGCCCTGTAGAAGAGGCACGTCCTTTGACGACCCCCAGTTGAGCCCTTGGCTGACCCATGACATCAACCGCTGTGGAGAGCCCGAGCGGAAGATGGGTGGTGGCTTCTGCCTGCTGCCCCTGGGAGCGGTTATGTAGAACCACTCCTGCTGCCACAAGCCGAGCTCCTCCTGAAAAGATCCCTCGGGCCATGGAGCATCGGCCCTTCGGCTTACAACCACCCCACCGCACTCTGCTTGACGCCCCTCGATCATCTTCGGCTCCACGTCGAAGGTCTTAAGCCACAAGCCGAAGTGAGGGGTAACACGGAGGAAAGCTTCGCAGACGACAATGAATGAAGAGATGTGGAGGATAGACCCCGGAGCCAAGTCGTGGAAATCCAATCCATAGTAAAACATGAGCCCTCTCACAAAAGGATCCATCGGGAAGCCTAAACCCCGACGGAGGTGGGATACAAACACGACATACTCGCCGGGCTCAGGGGTGGGGATGACTTGCCCTTCGGCGGGCAACCTGTGCGAAACCTCGGAAGTTAGGTACTTGGCCTCTCGCAACTTTAGCACGTCTTCTTACGTAACGGAGGAGGGCATCCACCGGCCCTGTAGGTCGGAGCCGGACATTATTGAAGGTCCGAAGCACTCGAATCTGGGGCTCTGGGTGTTGGAACTCGGGGCAAGGAGTAGATTCGATTGAGGAATGAAGAAAAGAAACAAGCCTTGGTCCCATTATAAAGAGGGAGAATACCAACAGCCGTCCCTGTGACCGTTCGGGACTCGCCTCCGATAGAGGAGGTGTGGCAACAGGCATGGTTGGGTTACCCATGTCCGTATTGATGGGAATCCCGGAATAAGGGGAACACGATCTCTGCTTCGACAAGACGTGCCAAGGAAACCGCTTCGCTAAACGCACTGAGGTGTTATAATAAAAAACGATTCAAGTAAAGGCTTGGTAGTGGCGTGACGTCATGCCACAGAATACGTCAGCAGATTGAACTTGTGTACATATTATTCTCTCTACGGTGGAATGTGGAATTTATTTTGCAGAGCCGGACACTATCCTGGTGTTCACAATCTTCTATGAATTATTCGGAGGAAGAACCCACCTTGCAATGCCGAACAATATGCGCGCCGGACTCATCGTCATTGAAGCCTGGTTTAGGGGCTATTGAGGGAGTCCTGGACTAGGGGGTGTCCGGACAGCCGGACTCCAAGACTATGAAGATACAAGATTGAAGGCTTCGTCCCGTGTCCGGATGGGACTTTCCTTGGCGTGGAAGGCAAGCTTGGCGATACGGATATGTAGATCTCCTACCATTGTAACCGACTCTGTGTAACCCTAGCCGTCACCATTGTCTATATAAACCGGAGGGTTTTAGTTCGTAGGACACAACAACCATTACAACAATCATACCATAGGCTAGCTTCTAGGGTTTAGCCGCCTTGATCTCGTGGTAGATCCACTCTTGTACTACCCATATCATCAATATCAATCAAGCAGGAGTAGGGTTTTACCTCCATCGAGAGGGCCCGAACCTGGGTAAAAACATCGTGTCCCTTGTCTCCTGTTACCATCCACCTAGACGCACAGTTCGGGACCCCTTACCTGAGATCCGCCGGTTTTGACACCGACAGTCCTCTTCCCAAATGTTGGCGGGAAGGGATCCCACAACGACCGGATTTGAAAAGGGACAGGTAGTACAACTTATCCTCACAAAAGTAGTCTTCGTCTGCGAAAAGCCTCTAGTCGTGACGCTGCGGTGGGCTCGGTGATGACCTCCGTCCTGCCGTCCTGGCGGTCTTGGTCTTGTTGCACCAGAATGGAAACCTTTGGTTGATTCCTCGGGACTCCGCGCCTGTGGCTTGCCTCCTTTGCACCGAAGAGGAAACCTGCGCTCTACACCCGCTGGCGCCCGCCTGGCCTTGGTCATCATGACTCACGTCAGCTAAGCCTCATGAGGTAAACCTTGCATAGAACTCTCCGCCCCTCGGGAGCTAGCCCGAAGAGGCCGATCCCCTCGGGGGTCTTGGCATCGTCCGCCTCGCGAGGCTTGGCCCCTTGCAAGGGTCTTGAGCTGTTGATGCTGAAGCTGGGCCATACCAGGCCGTCCATGGAGCCATGTGGTGGGCCGCAGGCAGGCAGGGCTGGATACCCCCATATCCAGAACACCGACACGCGCAAGGTCTAAAATAGACCGGGATCAGAGAGTTCAGTGTGCTGATTTTAGGGATTCAAAGTTCAAGGTTCGATTTAACTTTTATTTATAAATTCAAGGTTTATTTTGGACTTTTTTAGGGA
Organism: Triticum aestivum; assembly: GCF_018294505.1. NCBI lineage: Eukaryota > Viridiplantae > Streptophyta > Magnoliopsida > Poales > Poaceae > Triticum > Triticum aestivum. The sequence continues at coordinate 247,419,783 of NC_057798.1, forward strand.
TCCTTGTTTGGCTACGCATGGCGCCTCGGTCCCGCTTTTCTTGTGGGCTGCAGAGCGAAGGGGAGGCTCACACTGGTTGCCGACCTCGATAGGTCTGGATGCGTGTTTATGGGAGCTTCTATTAGAGGGAGCTCCTGTTCGACGCTCGCTGCTTCAAATAGTCGAGCAATCGCACAGGCGCGCTCCCCTATTGGCCGGCCCATATAGCAAGCCAGGCACTGTAGCGAGACGGGTCACTGCAAAGAGTAGGCTACTGTAGCAGATGGACTTTGTATGTCCAGTGTTCTGTAGCAACCGAATTTTACTTGTTTAAAAAATTCAAGTTTTTTTATAAAACAAATATTTTTTGAGAACGCAGACAATTTTCTAAATTTCTGAATGGTTTTTAAAATTCCGTACATTTTTTGAAATTGGGAACATTTTTTGAGACTTAGAAACATTTTTTTTAAAATCCAAACTTTCTATTAAAAAGCAAACATTTTTTGAAACTCCCGAACAAAAATTGAAACAAGAACATATTTTTGGAATCTGCGAACAATTCTTTAATTGGAAACATTTTCTCAAAACACCCAAAACATTTTGAAAGCATGAACATTTTTTGTAAATTGGCAAACAAATTTTGAAAATGGGAACATTTTTTGAAGCTCCTAAACACAATCTGAAAAGTTGAACATTGTTTGAACTTATGGATTAGAGAACACTCTTTTTATAATATGCGAACCTTTTTTTTTCAAAAAGAAGAACATTTTTTCGAAATTGAAGAACATTTTTTTGTATTTATGAATAAATATGAATAACAAGATCATTTTTTGAACTTCTAAACATTTTTAGAATTTTAGAAAAGAATATGAAATTCTGAAGAACAAATAGAAAAAAAAGAAGAAAAGTAATTGAAAAATTAAATAAACAAACAGAAAAACGAAGAATGAAAAAGAAACTTAAAAAGAAAAAGAAAGAAAAAAAACTAGTGAAAAAGCTGGTTCAATAAGCTTCTAAAAGGTTCCCAAAACCGGCCAGAAACCTTTCAGAATGTTCCTAAACAAGACACTGTAGGACGTGGGAAATCTCGTAATTGGGCCGGCCCAGCTTGATCGCTATGTCGCTCGGCTCTGTGCGAAGCAGCGGTAACTTGACTCAACGAGTGTCCGTTAGGATTTTCCTCTATTGGACGCTTAATTTTTTAAGGGCTCCTATTGGACACTTGTTTTGTCCAATAGCGCGTGCGGCGTACATTGGGCAAGCCCGGTGGCAAGAACGAAGCGAGTTGTGTTGTACTCCCTCCGTCCGAAAATACTTGTCATCAAAATGGATAAAAGGGGGTGTATCTGACGTATGTTAGTTCTAGATATATCTCTTTTTATCAATTATAATGACAAGTATTTCGGACGGAGGGAGTATTGCACAGTGCAACGTAAATTTTTCCCCAAAAGCGACACACTTGCAAGCAATCGAAATCCTGACCTCCCATTGCTAAACGTTTGTTGCTGACCACTGGACCTGATCGCTGCTGGTGACTGATCGACAACGCCAACAGATTTAAAACTTATTAAACTTTTTGTTTGAAAATTCTGAACAATTTTGAAATTCTGAGCATTTTTTTAATAACGTGACCAATTTTGATATTCCGAACATTTCATGAAAACCAATTCAGTTTTTTAAACATGAACAAGAAATATTCTGAATATTTTCTGAAAAACATAAATATCATTTTGAAAACATTAACAATTTTTAAAAATTATAACGTTAAAAAACGAAAAAAAGTTCAAAAAGACGATCAAATTTGAAAACATGAACAACCTTTGAAATCCTGATCATTTTTTTGAACAAATGAACAGTTTTTGAAATTCCAAAATTATTTTGAAGTTTTTGAACAATTTCGAAAAGTACAAACATTTTTGAAATTATGTTTTTTATTAATTTCTGATTTTTTTAAAACGGAATATAAACTTGAAAAAATATATATAAAGAAAAATAATATATTCTTACAAAACAATTTAAAAAGAAAAAAGCGACGAAAAACAAGACTTGAACCAGACCGGAATCTACCGGGAGGTTCGCAAAAGCAGGAACGAACCTACCTAATGGCCTTCTCTGCCTACGCTAAAATGAGCTGGCCCATTTGCTTCACTACCTCTACGATATGCACCTGATCCCGAATCATGTGCTCTGTTCAGGGGATCAATAGTGGCTATTAAGCTTTTTCCTTTCTATATATTCTTGAGAATAAGTAAATACCATCCTTTTTCCTATCAGCATCTTTCTATCTGACAGTAAATATTGCTTTCAATCGATCAGGCACTAGGTTATTAAAGTATGGATATGCCATATAATAAGGGAAAAGGCCTCAAGTTTTTTTAGCGCAACTATTTGCCCCGCGAAAAAGGAAAAAATGGCTACTATTTGTGGCAACGCACGACAAACAGGAAATCCTGAAATCGCTGGTTAAGATTATTTCTAGCAGATCCGTTAAAATCCAGTACTGCAAAGTCGGTTTAAAGTTCCCTAAACTTGATTTTAGAAAACGCGAAGAGTTCGACCGAACAGATCATGTAAATCTTGTACCGCAAATTTTATAACATCTTCACGCTAGAAAAAAAGTTCATCACAACCATAGTGCATATATAGGAAATACAAACTCCGCGCTATAAATTAAACCTAAATCAACGTTCTCACTCGTCGATCGACACCGAGGTAGAACTTGGCAGCGGACTTGCGAGCGTGTTGGCAAGGACGTGCTCCTCCTTGGCAGCGGCAAGACGGTTAGCACCGCCTTCTTCTCCAGCCGCCACCGTCCGCTCCGCGTCGACGTGCTCCGCATCGGCCTCCCAACACCTCTAGAAGTGTGAAAAGAAGTTAGCGTCGACCTTGTGGAAGCCGCTCTAAGGGCTCCGCCCGCTGGTATGAGAGAGTCGGCCGCGGTCAAGCGCTTGCTTTGAGTGCCACGGCTCGGCTGCGGATCGGCTGGAGCTGCTTGCCCCCACGTCGTTCCGTGCGAGCTTGCATGGCAGCGACCCGCCATGCCCGTGAGCACCACTGGTCATCGACGAGAAGAAAAATGGCGAAGCGCAGGATTTTTCGTCAGAGTTGGGGAGGGCTAGCGGTTGCGCAGGCGAATGCGACGGAGGTGTTAGGTTTGCTAACCCTAGAACCCGGTCGACCCCTCACATATAGCGCCGGAGGGATGGATATGCGGGCCGTCTATAATATTTTATAAATACCAGGCTTCGTTTTAGCGGATCCATTTGGGCCGAAAAAACAAGATCCTACAAAACGGCCGGCATTTTACGGTCGAATCTGTGCTTCTCGTGGAGGCACAGATTTGCTTCCACGAGAATGCTTTTCGGAAAGGGGAAAAGGTGGGGAAAAGGTGCTTCCGGCCTTGGTTTTTTATTTCGACTTCTTCCCTTTTTCTTGAAAAAATGTTCAACAAAACCTATTAACATGGGTCCAGTTCCGAAGATCTCGACGCGAGAAATCAAATGGTGAAAATAGTTCGGGATTGGAACGCACGGTTGAAGAGGTAAACATTTTGATAAAAGAATCTACGAAAAAAACTCCCATGTTGCAAACAATGGCGAGCATGTAGTGTGCCACTTGCCAGCGCATGTGAAGGTGGGAGTAATATTTGCAAGAAGTATCACTTAGAGCATCTCTAGTAGATCCTTCTTACAAAAACAAATATGTGCTTATCACGTAAGAAAATCTGTACTTCTTGTGGAAGCCAAAAAAATCGCATTTTTTACATTTCCGAGACTTCTCACGGAAGCAAATTTGTGCAAAAGAAATTATATATGCTTCTGATGGAAGCAAATTTTTGTTTATGTTTTTCCCTTTCCGAGAAGCACAATTAGCACAATTGTGCTTCTTGGAGAAGTAAATCTGTGTCTCCACAAGAAGCAAATATGTGCTCTGCAAGAAGCAAATATTTGCTTTTCATTAAAAAAAGGACAACGCTAACGCCCACACGTGTGGTGTGGGTCAAACCCGCCCACACGCCCTATAACATACAGACTACGCCATGTCACCGCATGCATGCATGTGAAAATCTTTTTGGATTTTCAGTTTTTAAAATGTTTTATCTCTTAAATGAAAAATCTGATTGAAGATCCGTTTTCATCATTAAATCCCCCACGATGAGATCTTCAAAACTACATCTCATATCAATATATTTCGATGATTTTTTTTTTGTCAAAAGTTGTCATGTCTATTGCACATGTATTGCCATGATGTTTACACTAAAGTTGCCATGTTATGTTTTAGCTATTTTCTTTTATATTAAAAAGTAAATTTTGACATATTATAAAATGGAGAATTAAAAAACTAGACTTGCCATGCACCATAAACTAAAATTGCCATAATACATGCACTTAAAATTGACATGGTTCATGCAAAAAAATATTTTCAAGGTCAAAGTACTGGAATTGCCATCATCAAAAACTAAAATTGCCAAAATTTACAAACTAAAATTGCCACATGGCAATTTTAGTTTAAGCACCATGGCAACTACAGTGTAAACATCATGGCAACTTTTGGGCAAATTTTTTTTTTCGTCGAAGCATATCAACATGGCGTCTAGTTTTGAAGATCTCGTCGAGACGGATTTAATGGTGAAAACGGATTTTTAATTCGCTTTTTTAATTAAGAGATAAAACATTTTAAAGCCAAAAACCAAAAAAATTTCTGCTGATGTCATCTGTTCATACGTGGCAAAATGAGTGGTGATGGAGGCGTGTGGGCGATGTGCAAACGCCCACACGTGTGGGCATTAGTTTTTCCGTAAAAAAATTAAAATATGTTTTTTCCTTTTTCGAGAAGCACAACTGAAGCAAATATGTGCCTCATGAAATGCAAATCTGTGCTTATCGTGGAAGAACAATGTTTTTCCATCCATTTTTTTCGACGAAAAATAAGCGAAAATCAAAAAGCCCAAAAACCCTGAAAAAATCCCACCTAAAACTTGAAAATGCATAAAAAAGTAAAATTAAAAAAAAAATCCCGAGGAGCGCCCAGCACGCGACATGTGGCTGCTGAACATACCACTTGGTGTGCTTTAAGCCCACAAAGTGATCCTTGCGACCCTCTCGCAAGGGTTACCCCTTGCCTAGTTGCTCTCTAATCCTCGTCTTTGTTTCGTTGATAGCGAAACAGAGGTATACTCGCCTCAAGGAGCGTGCTAAGTGGTTCGGCCCTGTAGTGTTAATTTTTCTTTTTATTTTTTCTTTTGTTATATTTTAAAATATTCTAAATATATAAATGTGAAAATAATTGTGTTAATTGGCTTAAAGAGATTAAAAAAATGTGAACTGCGAATATGTTATAATATAGTGTAGAAAGTTTGTTTTCATAGTTTTTAATAAATGTTGATAGCATTCAATAATTTTTTTGTGACATTTAAAATATTCACCCATTTTCAAAAATACACTTGACATTTCAAAAAAATATACACTGTAAAAATATTGTTCAGGTAATCAATTTTTCCCCTTCCTTTCAAACAAATGTATGTTATTACATTTGAAATAATGTTCATGAGTTTCAAAAATATTTTCTTGAACTTTTATGAAATATTTACACAATGTAAAAAATGTTCCCATAGTTTTAAGAAATGGTTTTGTAACATTCAAAAAAAATGTCAACCTGTATATGAAAAATGTTTAACACATATTTGGAAAAAAAAATGTTCAAAATACATACAATCCTTTTCATGTATTTCAAAAACATTAAACATGGAATTATTTTATATGCGCACTAAAAATTTATAATTTTATGAAATAAAATAGATATCAAAACATATATTATAAAGATGTTAAATTTTATGAAATAATGTATTTGAGTACTTTTTGGACCAGAAGACAACTAGGAAATTAACAGTGGGCGGCATATTTAGGACAGTATGACTGTCAGAGCGACGGATGACGGATGACGGAATCTGATTAACCAGGTGGGCAATTAAAGATAAGCACGAAAAGGATTTTATTTAGCAATAACTTAATCCGGCATTTAAACTTGGCGAAAGAAATACTCCAGAGTACAGTAGTCTTTAATGATTTTTTGGTAAAAACTCGGTCGCTTGGTTATTCGGTTTGATCTCAGGAATGAATTCAATGGAAATAAAAGGTCCAAAACTGATCGAAGCAAATTAATGCTGGCCTTCGAAACGAATTAATCGTCGTGTATTTATATCCTTATTACCTAGACGCAACGTCATAGCAGATCGACCACAGCAAACGATTCCTCCGTCTGTCTCCCGGGAACGCTCGATCCTCTCGGCCATCCTCAGGGACAGTTAGCAATGGCGTACAGCCTGAAGATGACCTGTATCGCCATCGCTCTCGCCGCCACCGCGCTCCTCTTCACCATCCCACGAGCTCAAGGTATAACACGCGTAGCGGCTCGTCATATGCGCGAGCAAATATTGAGCCTTTCTGTTGTGATCGCTGATTGTTTTTCTGCCGTGACTGGTGACCAGCATGGGATGCGGACATGGTGCCGGTGGGGGCGCCGGATCATGCGCTGACGGCGATCCCGGGCGGCGGCGCGGGGACGTTGGCAGCGGGGGCGCCGGTGTGCCTCCAGTGCCGGTGCTGCTCCAGGTCGAACCCGGGCAGCTGCCAGATCACCAGCTGCTGCTCCACCTTCAACTGCGACCCCACCGGCAAGTGCAGCGTCGTGCAACAGAAGTGCGGCTGCAACGGCTGCTAACCGGCCGGTCATCACCGTGCTAGCTGCCTCCGTGCCAATTTTTTCTGTGGAGGAGCCAAATGTTTTCTTTGAAAATGTCTCCCGTCTATTTTTTTTTGAGTAACCGTCTCCCGTCTATTTTGTTTTTTCTTTTCAAAAAGGGGGCTCCTCGGCCTCTGCATCAAGAGTGATGCATACGATCATCTTATTAACTAGAAATCAAATTGTATCAACAAAGTTTCAAAGTCTCAAACTTAAAAAAAGAAAAGGCAGCTCACACAGAGCGCTAAAGGCAAGAAACACAAACTAGCCAAGAAAAGATGCCACAACCGGCTGGCTAAAAAGGTAGGTAAACTAATTGCCTATCCTATTACATGACCGCCATCCAAACCGGTTGAAGATATCCCGAGCTACCATCTCCCAACGGATAGACCCAGTAACCAAATGCTCCCTGGCCTCCATCGGAGTGAGTAGCGACCACGAACGGATCACTGCCGTAGCTCGGAAAATAACCTGCAAAAAATGAATCCGTGATGTTCTGTTAAAAACCAAATCATTTCTGCAAAGCCAGATGGTCCACAGCAAAGCGCAGACTCCAACCCGAATATGTCTTGCTAAGGCAGACTCAATCCCATTAAGGGAAGTCCCAAATAAAGCATTAACAATAGTCGGTGGAGTAATGTTAAAAGCAATGTGGACCGTCCGCCAAAGGACCTTGGCCAACGGGCAATCAAAAAAGAGATGCTTAATCGTCTCATCCCGATCACAAAAACTACACCTAGTAGGTCCTGTCCAATTACACTTTAATAAGTTGTCCTTTGTTAGAATAACTTGTTTATGGACAAACCACATAAACACTTTTGTTTTCAAAGGAACTTTGACATCCCAGACATTCTTGGAAGTTGGAATGGAGCTCGAATTAATGACATCAATATACATTGACTTAACAGTAAATACTCCAGACCTAGTCAACTTCCAGCGTAATTCATCAGGTTGGTCAGAAAGTTGAACCTCCATCAGTCTCCTAACTAAATGGAGCCAAACTTCCCAACGATTGCCCGCTAGCGACCGTCTAAACTGAATATTAAGGGGGATAGATTGAAATACCGTTGCCACGAACACCTCACGTCGTTGAGCAATAGGATATAAAGACGGATATTGAATGGCCAAGGGTGAATCACCAAGCCAAGTATCCTCCCAGAAACGTGTAGTAGCACCATCTCCAATAACAACTCTAGTCCTATTGAACAGTAGTTGTTTGACTTTCATGAGTCCTTTCCAGAAAGGCGAGTCAGTCAGCCTAACTGTTACCTGGGACAGAGTTCTAGTCTGGAGGTACTTGCTGCGAAGGATCTGCGCCCACATGGCTTCAGTCCCAGAAGCGAGCTTCCACAACCACTTACTAAGAAGGCATCTGTTCTTAACCTCAAGATTCTCAATACCAAGCCCTCCTTGGTCTTTGGGTCGACAGATAATATCCCATTTAGCAAGTCGGTATTTTCTTTTAAGTTCATCACCCTGCCAAAAGAAGCGTGACCGATAGAAGTCTAGTCTTTTCCTAACACCAACTGGGACCTCAAAGAACGATAAGAGGAACATAGGCATACTCGTGAGCACCGAATTTATCAAGATTAATCGACCTCCGTATGACATGAGCTTACCCTTTCAACAACTCAGTTTCTTCTCAAATTGGTCCTCGATACACTTCCACTCTCTGTTTGTCAGCCTACGATGGTGTATCGGAATACCAAGGTAGGAGAAGGGCAAACTCCCCAACTCGCACCCAAACAATTGCCTATATGACTCCTGTTCGTCTTTGGCTCTACCAAAGCAGAACAACTCGCTCTTATGAAAGTTAATCTTTAACCCGGACAATTGTTCAAAGAGGCATAACAACAACTTCATATTTCTCTCCTTGGCCAAGTCGTGCTCCATAAAGATGATTGTATCATCAGCGTATTGAAGGATGGATACACCTCAATCAACAAGATGAGGTACCAAACCACCCACTTGACCATTCTCCTTAGCCCTTCCTATCAAAATTGCTAACATATCCACCACAATGTTAAACAGGATAGGGGACATCGGATCTCCTTGCCTGAGGCCTTTATGAGTCTTATACACCCCACTGAGGTGCTTAGCCCATCCCCGTAAGAAGATTCTCAAATGCCTAATTTTATTCTGCCAACGCTCGACAGCCGTCCTACCTCCTACACCCTTAGCCCATTCCCTGGCAATGAGGTCCAAGAACCCCTCCCGTTCGAACCAGGCCATCTCTAATGAGAAGGTGTTTTTGTTTCCCACATGGTTCGGCTCCCCGGAGTCCACGAACAGTGGTGTGTGATCGGATATGCCCCGCGAGAGAGCTTGGACCGTAACAAGAGGGAACTTCTGTTCCCACTCCACACTCGCGAGACCTCGATCAAGCTTTTCATATGCCGGGGTAGGCAAGGCATTAGTGTCGTGGTACTAAGACTGACAGTAGAATGGGGGGTAGGTATGGAGAGGCAAGATCCTAGCTATGGAGCAGTTGTATACACAAGAGATTTACGAGTTCAGGCCCTTCTCGGAGGAAGTAACAGCCCTACGTCTCGGAGCCCTGAGGCGGTCGACCGGATTATATGTGTATGAGTTACAGGGGTGCGAACCCTTTACACTGAGGAGGGGGGTGGCTTATATAGTGTCTGCCAGACCCCTCCGGCCCTCAGTTATGCAGGGTTTAAAGTACATAAAGGATTGGCGTTACTGGTAACGCCCTACATAAAGTGTCATCATGACCATAAAGACTACTTAATTACAGACCGTTTGGATACAGAGTGGCTCTTGATCTCCTGGTGGTCGAGTGAGTCTTCATGGTTGAGTGTCTTCGAGTCTGTCGAGTGGAATCCCTCTTGGTCGATTGGAAGGCAGCTTCTTCAGAAGATGTCCTTGGGGAGGGTACTTTGGACAGGTCCATGACCCTACCCTAGGTACATGACTTCATCATTAGCCCCCGAATGGATCGAGGTTTGAGTGAGGAAGGAGTTGATAATCTTTCCGACCTGTTTTTGTGTTCTGAGCATGTCTCATCCTGGATCAATGACCTTTTTTAATGATGGCATCAACTTTTCTTTCAGTCGCCTAGATCCATTCTTTTCCTCCGTCGAGTGAACTTCCAAGCGACGGATCGTAGGAAATCTACCGTCTGATAGGTTGCTCTGCTATTAGCAGATTTTGTGGGATCCGAATTTTGGGAAGTGCGCGAAGCGGGGAGGACCGCGGTACTCGGATGGGATAAGGCGAAGATGCCCCGATTTCTGCGCCGCCTTTTTCACCACGTATCGCGCGCGCGACTATTTTGGGATTTGACAGGATCGCCCGGGCCTACCTGTCAGCCACTCGGAAGCGTCCCTATATAAGGTGCCGGGCGAGGGTTTTTGAACAGTGCGTTTCCATTCCCCTCTCTGCCTTCTTCACCCCCGCCTGCTGCGCTCGCTTTTGCCTCTGCCCATCCACTCCTCGCGCGCCTCGCCGGCGACGATGGTGAAGGAGAAGACGGCGGCCTTGGAGCGAGCGAAGAAGGCGACGAAGACGGCGAAAGCAAAGGGGAGAGCGACCAGTCGGGGTGGATCTTCGTCGCGGTCCCGCCTGCCGCAAGGTTGGGTCCAAGGAGATTGGATCCGCTCGACCATCACCCAGCAGGATCTCGACGATCTGGCCAACGAGGGACTGATCTCTCACGGTTCAGCCAGACTTCCGGGGACCGAGTGGCAACCGCAGCCGCTGGAGGGTGAGTGTGTTCTCCTGGCCACTCATGTAGATCGCGAATTTTCTTTGCCACCGAGTCTTTTCTTCCGAGGGTTTCTGAACTGATTTGGGGCACAACTCCACCATTTTACTCCCAATTCCATTGCCTACCTCGCCGCTTTCGTGTCTCTGTGCGAAAACTTCCTGGGTTGCCGGCCGCACTGGGGTCTCTTTAAGCACATATTCACTTGTCGCTCTCAGACGGTGAAAAAGGCGAGTCCGGATGATGAGAGGACCAAGGTTATCCAGATGTGCGGGGGTCTTGGGATCCAAATGAGGAGTAAGAGTGCTTTCCCGGCCATGACCCTTCCCGAGTCAGTTAGAGGGTGGCAGTCGACCTGGTTCTACTGCCAAGACGAGTCGACGCCGGGGCAGTCGACTGGTCTCCCTCTGTTTTCCATGGACCGAGTGAACAAGCCATCTTCCCTGAAGGTGCTTCCGGAGGAGAAGGCTCGGGTTAAAATGCTGATGGAGCGCGTAGTCCAGCTCATTCGGGACGGAGTGACTGGCATGGACCCTCTGGAGGTTTTCCTTCGACGGCGTATTCAACCACTCCAATACCGAGGCCACCCGATGTGGCTGTACTGTGGTACTGAAGATACCACTCGGGTCCATCCAGAAGCGGTTAGCGATGCCACACTGGAGAGGTGGATGACCGCCATCACAGGGAACAAGGATAACCCTCATGGGGCTAGGAGGATCCCACCACTCGACCATACCTACCAGCCGGACAAGGTATGACCACTTATCCCTGGTTGTGGTCCTGTTTTATTCATTCTATTTCACTGCAAATCGGTCGATTGACCTTTGTCTTGTTTTGTTGTCTGTCAGGCCACCACTGAATTGTACTCGATGCCCAATGGGGTGCAGGCACCGACTGAGGAGGAGGAAGGAAGTGGAGGCGAAAGCCCGGAGGAGTGGGATTCGGATGGTGATGACGACGATGAAGATGACGATTCTGATGAGGAGGAAGAGGAAGAGGAGGAGGAAGTTGCACCTCCCCGTTCTAAAAGATGCTCGAAGGTTTTCCATGACCCTGCGGTTGAACGCAGTAAGGGAGTCGCGCCTGTCGTGCAGTCGACCAAGCGTCCTCGGACGACTTCTCCGGTGCCGACTGAGAAAGCGCCGAAGCAATCTCGAGGGGCACCGTCGAAGCTGACGAAGGCCTTGCCGAAGATGAAGATGGTTATCCCCACTATCTCAGGGTAATGACGTAACTTGAGTTTTCTTGTTTCTCATGGATTTATACTTGGTCTATTCGTGAGCTGACCGACTGACTTCTGGAACTGCAGTGCTGCTACTTCTGATACCTCGACCATACCTGAGGATCATGAAATGGAGGATGTTGTCACTTCCAACCCTGGTATGTCCTTTGTAGCTTCGTTTTCAGTTGGTAGGATCTTCATTTTTAACTTTGGATCTTTTCTGCAGCTCCAACTAACATCATCATTGACCTTCCTGATGACGATGACGAGGAACCACTGAGGCAGAGGAGGAATAGGAAAGAGTCGGCTGGCAAGGTGACTCGGGACGTGTCAGCACCCAAGACATTGGTTGCGGAGGGGGACATCGTCACTCGGCCTACCGTATCCTTTGCGGTGCCGCTGACGAGTGCTCGCCCTTCGTCGTCGAGTGCTGCTCAGCCTTCACTTTTCTCGACCCACCACGTCCCAGAAGACCAAGCAAGCGCTGCTAAAGAAGCAATACGCCAGGCGAGGGTCATGATGGAGCAAGTGAAGGCGATCCGAGATGCCAGTCAGGCGGCTTATGACGCCAGTTCAGCTCTTCAGAGCAATGTTCAGGTTAGTCAGTCACCTCCTGTTCTGTTAGGATATGATATCTGAAAATCCTTCTTTCTGAAAATCTTAGTATCTGTCGTACACCCACTGGGTGCGTCGATTGAAATTCCGGATTAGTGGGGGCACGCTGAGTGCACCCACAGGGTGTAGTCCCCAAGGCTATGGTGGACTGCTGGCAGTCGACCATAGTCTTTATGTCTTAAGCATTTTCTTTACTCGATCAGGTCGAATGGATTCATAGACCGATGGGGGCACGCTGAGTGCATCCACTGGGTGTAGTCCCCGAGACTGTGGTCGACTGCTGGCAGTCGACTATAGTCTGAAGAACATCTCTCGTTTTTTGGCTATTTGTTGGTCGACTGATCGACTCTAACTGATGGAACTAGTGGGGGCACGCTGAGTGCATCCACTGGGTGTTGTCCCCGAGACTATGGTCGAATGTTTATATCCGGCTGTAGTCTTAGAAATGTTATGATTTTTCCTTAGTCACTCGGAAGTGAACTGTCTTTGACATCTGTCGATTGGTTCTTCGCAGAAATCTTGCGAGCTTGCGGATCATTACACTGAGTTGGAGAACAAGCAAATCCAGCTCGAGCTTGATCTGAAACTCGTCCAGGAGAACTTCACGAAGTCAAAGGAGGAGGCAAAAGGTATGTTTGGTGAGAATCTCGACGACTGCTTTTGTCTCTTGCCCATTTCTGAGTCTGATCTCACTATGACTCTGCAGACAAACTGAGGGATGCTCTGAAGAAGAAAGACCTTAACTTGGCTGAGATGCAGAAAGCGGCTTTAGAGAAGACCAAGCTTGCAGATGAGAAGTTGGCTTCCATCACCAAGCTTGAAGAGGAAAATACCAATCTGAAAGCTGCTCTTGATGTGGCCAACAAGGAGGTCAGTCGACTGAAGAGTGACAAGATTGCCTTGAATGACAAGGCCAGTGAGTTGGTGGGAAAGAAGAATGATCTGGAGGCTTATCTGGGAGGACTCGCCAAGAAGCTATTCCTCATGCTTGAAGGTAATCTTTTGTACCAAATAGACATTTTAACTATGATCTTGCCATCAGACTGCTGTCTTGACTTTAGTGTTGTGCTTGCAGAGTTCTGCCAGAACTTTGAAGAGGAAACTGGTCGACTGGAAACGAACCTAGATCCCATCAACTCTCCTGTGAAGGACGAAGTCGCCATGAATGTGCTCCGACTTGAATCTCGCGTTGCTGCTGTTGTCGACTATCTCGCAAGGCCGAAGGTCGCAACTTCCCGCATCGACACAACACTCTGGCCAGGAGAGACGCTTCAGAACAACCTCGAGTCTCTGATGACTCGACTGAACAATGTTCCAAGTCGAGTGCAAGAATGGAAGAAGTCTTCTGCTAGGTGTGGTGCGGATGTTGCTCTGTCTCTAGCCCGTATTCACTACAAGGAAGCGCGAGAGGACAAGCTGGCAGCCCTCAAGGTGGCCAACACCAAGAAGCATGATTTCCGAGCCTTCATGGAGACCTTCATTGCCGCTGCCACTCGGATCGCAGATGGAATCGACCTGGATGAATTCGTGGTGCCTTCCAGCCCTCCGCGGGAGGGCTAAAAAACTTCTATGCTTGATACTTTAAATTTGCCTCGGTATGCCGAGTGGTTTTGTAACCGATAAACTTTAACGGGCTTAGCACCTGAGCACTTATGGTTCCGTAAGACGTTATCTGAACTTGGATTCGACATTGAATATGTTTGCATCTGGTTTGAAGTGTCTCTTGCAGGCTAGGATGAAGCACTTATTGCTATCGACTTGTTCCTCAACATCCTTAGGCGAGCATTGGGCTGCAGCTAAGCCCCCGAGTGGGAGGTCTGCTCTCCACTCGGTAGGATTTTTTGTAACTTAGGCGAGCACTGGGCTGCAGCTAAGCCCCCGAGTGGGAGGTCTGCTCTCCACTCGGCATGATTTTTTGTAACTTAGGCGAGCACTGGGCTGCAGCTAAGCCCCCGAGTGGGAGGTCTGCTCTCCACTCGGCAGGATTTCTTGTAACTTAGGCGAGCACGGGGCTGCAGCTAAGCCCCCCGAGTGGGAGGTCTGTTCTCCACTTGGCAGGATTTTTTGTAACTTAGGCGAGCACTGGGCTGCAGCTAAGCCCCCGAGTGGGAGGTCTACTCTCCACTCGGTAGGATTTTCAAAAACTTAGGCGAGCACTGGGCTGCAGCTAAGCCCCCGAGTGGGAGGTCTGCTCTCCACTCGGTAGGATTTTCAAAAACTTAGGCGAGCACTGGGCTGCAGCTAAGCCCCCGAGTGGGAGGTCTGCTCTCCACTCGGTAGGATTTTTGCGGCGTACCTCTGAAGAAGAAGGCATCAATCGACCTGTACCTCGTCTTCCTTGCGGAGCACACATTATACTTGTGGCGTAGCTCGGAAGGAGAAGTGGCAGTCGACCTGTATCTTGTCCTCCTTGCGGAGAGCACATTATACTTGTGGCATAGCTCGGAAGAGGAGGGTAGCAGTCGGCCTGCACCTCATCTACCTTGCAGAGCGCACGGGTAGCAGTCGACCTGCACCTCGTCTACCTTGCAGAGCGCACGTTATACTTGTACTTAGGCGAGCGCTATGCTACAGCTAAGCCCCCGAGTGAGAGGCAGGCTCACCACTCGGTAGAATTTTACTGAAACTTAGGCGAGTACTTGGACTGCAGCTAAGCCTCCGAGTGGGAGGCTGGCTCACCACTCGGTAGGATTTTATTAAAACTTAGGCGAGTTCTTGGACTGCAGCTAAGCCTCCAAGTGGGAGGCTGGCTCACCACTCGGTAGGATTTTATTGAAACTTAGGCAAAGCGGATTCGCGGCTAAGCCTCCGAGTGAGAGGCTGGCTCATCACTCGGTAGGATTTTTACAAACTTAGGCGAAATGGATTCGCAGCTAAGCCACCCACTGGGGGGAATTTTATTGAACAAGCAATAGTAAAAAACAATCACTGGGAAAATTATAACACTATTGTCTTTGAAAAAATGAACTACAGAAGTACTTTATTACATTTCCGAGTGCACACTTAAGTGTAAAAGGGGCGGAGCAGCTCCGCGTTCCAAGCTCGGGGCTCGTCGATCTTGTGCTCGATGTTGTAAAGACGGTACGCTCCGTTGTGGAGAACCTTAGTGACGATGAAGGGACCTTCCCAAGAAGGAGCGAGCTTGTGTGGTTTCTGCTAATCCACTCGGAGAACCAAATCTCCTTCCTGGAAGGCTCGACTCTTCACGTTTTTGGCGTGAAAGCGACGCAAGTCCTGTTGGTAAATGGTCGATCGGATCAGAGCCATCTCCCTTTCTTCCTCTAGAAGGTCGACTGCATCTTGCCGTGCTTGTTCTGCTTCAGCTTCGGTGTAGAGCTCGACTCAGGGAGCGTTGTGGAGCAGGTCACTCGGCAAGACCGCTTCAGCCCCGTAGACAAAGAAGAACGGAGTTCTCCCAGTCGACCGGTTAGGCGTGGTCCTTAATCCCCAAAGCACTGGCGGGAGCTCGTCGACCCACGCACCAGCTGCATGCTTGAGATCACGCATCAATCGGGGTTTCAACCCTTTGAGAATCAAGCCATTGGCTCGTTCTGCCTGTCCATTCGACTGAGGATGAGCGACTGAAGCATAGTCGACTCGTGTGCCTTGAGATGTGCAGAACGCTCTGAATTCCTCGGAATCAAAGTTCGACCCGTTGTCAGTAATGATGCTGTATGGGACTCCATATCTGAATATCAACTCTCTGATGAAGCTGACAGCAGTACCATCATCAAGGTTCTTGATGGGTTTAGCCTCAATCCACTTGGTGAACTTGTCGACTGCTACCAGCACATGGGTGAAACCGCTTCTGCCTGTTCTCAGAGGTCCAACCATATCCAATCCCCATACAGCGAAGGGCCAGACGAGTGGTATGGTCTTTAAAGCTGAGGCGGGCTTGTGTGACATATTGGAGTAAAATTCACATCCTTCACACTTGTCGACTATCTCCTTTGCCATTTCATTCGCTCTTGGACAGTAAAATCCAGCTCAGTATGCTTTGGCTACAATGGTCCGAGAGGACGCATGATGGCCACAAGTCCCTGAGTGGATGTCGTCAAGGATTATTCGACCTTCTTTTGGCGTTATGCATTTCTGACCAACTCCAGTCGCGCTTTCTCTGTACAACTGTCCCCTTATCACAGTAAAGGCTTTAGATCGACGGACGATCTGTCGAGCCTCCTCTTCATCCTCTGGGAGCTCTTTCCTTAAGATATATGCGATATACGGCACTGTCCAATCGGGAGTGATCACCAGAACTTCCATGATCAGGTCGACCACTGCTGGAATTTCAACTACAGTCGGATCCGTGACACTTTTAGCCTGCGGAGCTTCTTCGGTAAAAGGATCTTCTTTGACTGATGGAGTATGGATATGCTCCAAGAACACATCACTGGGAATGCCTTCTCTCTTGGAACCTATCTTCGCCAAATCATCAGCCGCTTGATTCTTCAGTCGGGGTATATGGTGGAGCTCTAACCCTTCGAATTTCTTTTCAAGCTTCCTCACTGCATTGCAGTATCCAGTCATGGCTGGGCTTCTAACGTCCCACTCCTTCATCACCTGATTGACCACCAAATCTGAGTCGCCATAAACCATAAGGCGACGGACGCCGAGTGAAATAGCCATGCGCAACCCGTACAAAAGTGCTTCATATTCTGCTTCATTATTGGAGGAATCAAAGTGGATCTGGAGCACATATCTGAGCTTATCTCCTCGGGGGGAAACCAACACTACCCCAGCATCGGAACCATTTAACATCTTAGAGCCATCAAAAAACATGGCCCAATGCTCCGATTGAACTTGAGTCGGCTGCTGTTGTTCAATCCACTTGGCAAGGAAATCTGCTATTACTTGGGACTTAATGGCTTTCTTTGCCTCAAACTTGATATCAAGGGGAAGGAGTTCAATCGCCCATTTCGCCACTCGACCAGTTGCATCTCTGTTGTGCAGAATCTCTAACAGTGGGGTGTCGCTGATGACTGTAATGGAATGATTAGAGAAATAATGAGCAACCTTCTTCATGGTCATGTAGATCCCATACACAAGCTTCTGATAATGAGGGTATCTTTGCTTCGATGGGGTCAAAACTTCGGAAAGATAATACACTGGGCGCTGAACTTTGAAGGCCTTCCCTTCTTCTTCCCGCTCGATCGTAAGTACTGTACTGACGACTTGTCCTGTGGCTGCAATGTAAAGCAACAGAGGCTCTTTGCTGATTGGAGCAGCAAGCACCGGCTGGATGGAGAGCAGAGCTTTTAGCTCGGCAAACGCTGCATCAGCTTCTGGAGTCCACTCGAACTTGTCTGCCTTCTTCATCAGTCGGTAAAGAGGCAATGCCTTTTCACCGAGGCGAGAGATGAATCGACTTAACGCGTCCAAGCATCCAGTAAGCTTCTGGACATCATGCACACGCACAGGGCGTTTCATTCGGAGTATGGTGCCAACTTTTTCCGGGTTAGCGTCGATTCCTCGTTCTGAAATGAGAAAACCGAGTAACTTTCCACCAGGAACTCCGAATGTGCACTTTGATGGATTAAGCTTGATATCATACCTCCTGAGATTGGCAAATGTTTCAGCGAGGTCAGTCAATAGGTCGGAACCCTTTCGCGACTTGACCACAATATCATCCATATACGCTTCCACATTCCGACTGATTTGAGTGAGTAAACACTTTTGAATCATCCTCATCAACGTGGCTCCGGCATTCTTGAGACCGAATGGCATGGTGACATAGCAGAAGCACCCGAATGGAGTGATGAAAGCTATTTTGATCTCGTCGGGTCCATACAGACGGTTCTGATGGTACCCAGAATAGGCGTCTAAAAAAGACAATCTCTCGCATCCCGCAGTCGAGTCGACAATTTGGTCGATGCGAGGGAGAGGAAAATGATCTTTTGGGCAGGCCCGATTGATATGTTTGAAATCAATGCACATGCGAAGTGACTTGTCCTTCTTGGGGACCATGACGACATTGGCGAGCCACTCGGAGTGGTATATCTCTCGGATAAACTCTGCTGCCAGGAGTCGAGCCACCTCCTCGCCAATGGCCTTTCTCTTCTAGACGGCGGACCGTCGAAGATGTTCTTTGACAGGTTTTGCTTTTGAGTCGACTCTTAGACGATGCTCATCTAGCCCCCTGGGAACACCCGGCATGTCAGCAGGCTTCCATGCAAAGATGTCCCAGTTCTCATGGAGGAACTGGATGAGCACTTCTTCCTATTTAGAGTCGAGTGTTGTGGAAATATGGGTCGGAGCTGCACTGGGGTCGGTCGGGTGAATGTGAACGGGCTTCGTCTCACCAGCCGACTGGAACGCTGACTCTGTGGCGGGCTTCTTGGCCCGCAACAAATCACTCGGATCTGCATTTTTCTTGTATTCCTCTAGCCCTACCACTGTTATCTGGGAATCGGCAATCTTCGAGCCTTTCTAAAAACACTCTTCTGTCTTCTTCTGATTGCCAGTGATAGTGATCACGCCTTTGGGGCCAGGCATATTCAATTTGAGGTACACGTAACATGGTCGAGCCATGAACCGTGCATAAGCTGGTCTCCCCAAAATAGCGTGGTAAGCGCTCTGGAAATCCACGACTTCAAATGTCAGCTTTTCTTTGCGGAAATGTTTCGAGTCGCCGAACACCACATCTAGAGCTATTTGGCCGAGTGACTCAGCCTTCTTTCTAGGAATGACTCCATGAAAACTCATGTTGCTGGAGCTGAGTTTGGACATCGGAATGCCCATTCCATTTAGCGTTTCCGCATACAATATATTCAGTCCACTACCACCATCCATCAGCACCTTCGTCAGTCGAGTGCCTTCGACGACTGGGTCGACCACCAAAGCTTGCCTCCCAGGGGTGGCTATGTGAGTCGGATGATCGGACTGGTCGAACGTAATGGCAGTTTGAGACCATCTCAGATAGCTTGGTGTCGCCAGAGCGACCATATTTACCTCTCGGTGGATAACTTTCAATCGACTTTTGCTCTCCACATCAGCAAAAATCATCAGGGTGGAATTGACATGAGGGTATCCTCCATCACCGTCCTCCTTGTCCTCAGCCTTGTCCGACTCCTTTTCCTTGTCCTTGGGCTGTTTTCCTTGAAACTGCTGGATTAAGAGCCGGCACTGGCGAGTGGTATGTTTCGGGTAGATGAAGTTACCCTCTTCGTCTTTCTTCGTGTGGATGTGACATGGCAGATCCATCACGTCATTTCCTTCCTTATATTTCACCTTCTTGGGGTTCCAGGATCCTTTGGGCTTCCCTTTGAATTTGCCCTGAGTCATGGCCAGAGCCTCTCCAGGAGTAGCTGGCTCGGCTTTCTGCTTCTGCTTCCGACTGGAGTTTCCTTTTTTCGACTGACTCGGCTTGTACTTTCCACTCCGGAGTCGATCCTCTTCTTCACCATTGGCGTATTTGGTGGCAATCTCCATCATTTGACTCAGGGTCATATCCCCGGTTCGACCAAACTTCAGACTTAACTCTCTGTTCTTGACACCATCTTTGAAGGCACAGACCGCTTGATGATCAAACACATTCTCCACGGTATGATGCAAAGTGATCCATATCTGGATGTAATCTCTCAGGGTTTCATTCGACTTTTGCACGCAGACTTGCAGTTCTGTCAATCCTACTGGTCGCTTGCAAGTTCCCTCAAATGTCTTGACGAACACTCGGGAAAGATCTTCCCAAGTGTAAATGCTGCTAGGAGCTAACTGATTCAACCAGGCCCTGGCCGAGCCCTCCAACATGAGTGGTAAGTGCTTCATGGCTACCTCATCATCACCGCCGCCAATCTGTACCGCCACTCGGTAATCTTCAAGCCAGGTTTCGGGCTTGGGCTCACTAGTGAACTTACTTACCCCAGTCGCCAACCTGAAGTTGGGGGGTATCACTGCGGCTCTGATGGCTGTGCTAAAACATTCTGGACCTGAAACATGGACTCGGATGCTAGTGGGCACATCTCTGTCGTGGTCACCTCGATGAGCTCTGTTCCGATTGACCAAACCTTGCACGATGATGGATCTCGCGTCAAAGCCTGGTTCCCTGGGGTCGACCGAAGCTCTTGGCCCAACACTGAGCTGGCGCCTGTCATCTTGCTGCCGATGGGCGTAAGACCCACCCCTTGGGGGAGGAGTGGGCACTCGACGCCGATCATCACGATCGAATCGGTCATCAAACTGGTCACGTCGACCTTCACGTCCCTCGCACCGCAGAGGCGATCTTGGACTATGAGCCGACTGAACTGTATTCGCAGCGATGAATCGACTGTGAATCCTGTTGCGTGACTGTGATACAGCTGAACTCTGATCCCCTGCTGCCCGGAGCAAATCCCGGATCTGCATCAAGCCTCTGCCAGCCTCCGATTGAGAGGGCTGAATTGACTCTGCTATGCGGGCCGCAGCTGCTAAATTCTGAATCGGGGTTCGATATACCTGAGTTGGTTGCAGAAAGAGTTGACGTCAACTGGAGTCGGGTACTCGTTGCCGCGCACGCTCGTCGAGTGCTCGCTGGAGGTTCTCCAGTCGAGTGCGCTCAGCCAAGTTGGCTAAACGCGCCTCTTCCAAGGCACGAGCCTCGGGAGTTTCTCCCGCGATGGGAGTATGCAGGGCATCCATGTTCCGGCGGCGAAGATCTTCCCTTTGTAGAGAAGTGAGTGGCTCGGGTTGATATTCCTCGTGGGCCTGAGCGGGGTCGCCTCCGCCGTCTACCCCGTCGGTGCGGGGGAAGCCGGGAGGACTACGAGGCCCACTGACCATCAGAACCTCCGCCGCTGGATCACTGCTATCGCACTCGGATGCAGTCTCTACGGAGCCAGTCGACAGATCGAACAGGCCATAGAGAGATTCGTCGGGCTCGATTGCCGCGACTTGGGTGGTGGCCAATTGGCGAGCCACTGCGTGTCTCACCCACCGCTAGAGCCTCGACCGGCCAGAGCGCTTGCGCTGGCGGGAGACAGGGAGGGAGGACGACACGGGAGTCGACCGATACGGAGTCGACGGTTGCCGCAGCAGGACACCGCGAACACACGCCCGAAAATGCATCGCACCGCCGACGGGGAGTGCGTCGATGTCGAGTGGAGCCTCCTGGAGCCAAGCAGAGTCGTCGGCGATGAAAGTGAGCGCACCGAGACGGATCTCGCGGCCCTCGACCAGAACTCCGCCAGAAACCATGATGAAGGCAATCGGAACAATTGCAACTTCTCCAAAAATCGCTAAGACACCTGCCCCACGGTGGGAGCCAACTATCGTGGTACTAAGACTGACAGTAGAACGGGGGTAGGTATGGAGAGGCAAGATCCTAGCTATGGAGCAGTTGTATACACAAGAGATTTACGAGTTCAGGCCCTTCTCGGAGGAAGTAGCAGCCCTACGTCTCGGAGCCCTGAGGCGGTCGACTGGATTATATGTGTATGAGTTACAGGGGTGCGAACCCTTTACACTGAGGAGGGGGGTGGCTTATATAGTGTCTGCCGGACCCCTCCGGCCCTCAGTTATGCAAGGTTTAAAGTACATAAAGGATTGGCGTTACTGGTAACGCCCTACATAAAGTGTCATCATGACCATAAAGACTACTTAATTACAGACCGTTTGGATACAGAGTGGCTCTTGATCTCCTGGTGGCCGAGTGAGTCTTCATGGTCGAGTGTCTTCGAGTCTGTCGAGTGGAATCCCTCTTGGTCGACTGGAAGGCAGCTTCTTCAGAAGATGTCCTTGGGGAGGGTACTTTGGACAGGTCCATGACCCTACCCTAGGTACATGACTTCATCAATTAGCCCAGGTAAACTTTCTACCGGAAAGCTCTATCTCCCTCAGATCCAAGCTCTCAATAATGGTATTGAACATAAACGACCATATGCCGTCAAAGTTATCATTATTCTTCTCCTCTCTCCTCCGAATGATATTGAAATCACCCCCGACCAACATCGGAAGCTGTCGGACCCACAAATTCGAACAAGGTCTGCCAGAAATTACGGTTTGAGCTCAGGCTGTGCAGCACCATAAAACGCCACCAAGGCCCAGTTGAAACCATCAACCTTAGACCTAACCCGAAACTTAACCGCAAAGTCGCCCATCACTACACTCCAGACCTCAAGGGAATCGCATCTCACTCCCAGCAAGATACCTCCCGATCGTCCTCGCGGAGGTAGGCAATGCCAGTCAAAATCAACACCACCCGCAAGAGATGAAAGAAACTGAGGAGCAAAATTATCTCTACCAGTTTCAGAGAGAGCGATAAAATCTAATCGATGCTCCAAAGACGCCTCAGCGAGAAATCTTCTTTTAGCCAAGTCCTTCAGACCTCTGCTATTCCAAAAGATTCCTTTCATAAGTCATCATGAAATTTTTTTGCCGTACGAATCCTAGCACTCCTACGTACCGCGAATGCGGGATACACCTTCCACTTCCACTTACGTTTGGGTTTATCATTGTCCACCATCCGGTCCTCATAACCGGTCTCCGGTGGTTGATTCACTACAACTTCAACACTAACCTCCTCCTCGTCGGACTCATTAGTGGATGGTGCAAGGTCCGCACAGAAATTGTCAAGTACTCTCACCCCCAACGCATCAATCTCAACATCGTTCATAGGTTTTACTGCCGCTAGGTTTCGAATGGTTTCTAAAGCGCGTTCCGCTTCCAGATCAAGGAGATCATTAACCGAGTTGGAAATTTCAGAATTGGTATTCCCTAGCGAAACCCCTACTTGATTTGCATTATGAATAATCTCATCCATAGAAAAATGCAAAATAAAATTGGATAAGTTGACCGACATACCGGTAGTGACCTCAATGTCACGAAGCTTGGCCGCCCTCATAGCGCACCTCTGCTGCATGTCATCAACCTCCGGGTGGTCCTGGAGACGAGAACTCATCCGTCTCCCCTCAGAGACCGGGTCTGGGATCCCGCCGAAAGCAATAACCTCCTCCCGAGTAGCTCCACTCGGAGGAGGCAGCGGCGGAAGGCTCCCACGGCGCCCTGGCATGAGACAATAACCCGTCTATTTTGTGTACTGCCAAATGAAATTGTCCCATCGTCGTGTTCGCGGGCCACAAATGCAGAGATATTACCTATGTTATTACTGGGCCTAAATAGAAGCCCACAATGGTGTAATGTGTCTGCAAGAACTCCTATCATCATCATTTTCAAACTCGCACCCCTAAAAGAAACCATTTTCAAACTCGCTTTAAAAAGGCATGTGATTCCGTTTCTCGGACGTTCTTATTTTTGCTCTCGTAAGTCCAAATGGTGCTCCTAGATCCATAATATATGCATCTCCACCATCGCGCTATGGTTTGCCCTTGGCCGGACCACCTTCCTGTCTCGACTAACATGCCAGTTTCGTTTAGTCTATTTCGATTGCATTGTTGTGCTTTTACATATCGGAGTTACTCCCGTTCGACTCAAATACCTAACTTCCAATGTACACCAAGTCCTGTTGTAACGCTATACACATATTTGACACCAACTCTTAACATCAAGCTCTAAGTACGAGTTACCTAAAAAAGGCTATAAGTACGAGAGGCTAGATATAAGGCTGTGCAATGAGGGCTCCGGTGAAAGGATGGAGGATTTCTGCCGGAGTACCGGCGGCGGCATACGCCTTTATGACGAAGCTCTGCGCGGTTCTAGCCAACCGCGAGATTGGAACGACACAGCTTCTAGTGAAAACCGCGCCTGACTACGGTCTTGGCGGACGATGGCGGTGTCTCTGACGTTGTTTCCTTCTTGAGGCATCATCGTTGCAGCTCACGTCAACTCGATCGGGATGTTCCGGAGAAATCCCACATTTGTGTCTACCGGATCAGACAATGACAACGCCTTCGATGTGGTTCCCCATCTATTGATTTTGCAGTTGATGATGCATCTGTTCATGGTTGCTCAGATGTGGTCGTCTCTGAGGTGACCTCAGTGGAGTGTGCACCTAACTCTGAGGTTCCCGCGGTTGTGCTTGGTCAGGTTGCTGAGCTTCGCCTTGAGGGTGGGGAGGACCATGGGCAGGTGGCCCTCTGTTCCCCCGCTGATCTCGCTCAGGATGGTGCTTCTCGGCGGACGAGGAGTCCGGCGACGCCTTGCGTAGCTGCGGACGTGGTACGCACCGGAGGAGGTACCGGATCGGGAGGGGGCGTGGGCAGGTGGCCTCCGCCCCTACCCCCCCCCTTGGCGGATGTGCTGCGCGCCGGAGGTGGCGCTGGATCGAGAGGGGGCGTGGGAAGGTGGCCTCCGCTCCTACCTCTCTTTGGCGTCCATGGAGGGGGCGGTCCCTGCTCTGGCCCCGGGCGATGGTCTTGGACCGAGATCGCCGGGCGCACCGAGCCCCGTGACGGTGATGGCTGAGGGGGCTTCGCCGGTTCTGCACATGATGTAGGACCGCATCCCGGCTGGTTCAGCTCAGTTGAGACCTGTTGGGGGTTGGGAAGGAGGCCTTACGCCGAACAAGTCCACGCGGGATGACATCATCACGTTTGGAGGGATTCCGGATTCTGTGTCCGAAGGACGACGGATGAGCTGTCGCCTCCAGGATCAGCCGAATGTTGATGACATGCAGCTACGGTGCGCCATGCGGGCGGCCAAGCTTCGTGACATTGAGGTCACTACTGGTATGTCAGTCAACACTTCTAATTCGATTTTGCATTTTTCTAATGATGAGATTATTCATAATGCAAATCAGTTGGGAGTATCTCTAGGTAGTTCTGATAATGAAGTTTCAAAATCCATTAATGATATACTGGATCTTGAAGCGGAGCACGCTTTAGAGATGATTAGAAACCTAGAGGCTGTTAAACCTATGAATGATTCGAATTTAGATGCGTTGGGGGTCAATGTGCTTGATACCTTTTGTGCGGATCTTGCACCCTCTCTTCCTGAGACGGAGGAGGATGAGTATTCTAGTTCCCCGAGGGATTCCATTCTTGCAAATTCTCAGGTAGCTAGGTCCACTGAGCATGGTTGTGAGGACCGGGTAGAGGTAGAGGACCAAAATAAGCCTAAACTCAAGTGGAATCGAAGGATTTATCCGGCTTCAGCCGTGCGTAGAAGTGCTAGGATCCGGACCACCAAAAATTTTCATGATGAACTATGAAAGAAATCTTTTGGAATGGCAGAGGTCTTAAGGACTTAGCTAAAAGAAGGTTTCTAGCGGATGCTTCTATAGAACACAAATTGGATTTTATTGCCCTATCCGAAACTGGAAGGGACAATTTTAAACCCCCCCCCCCAGTTTCTTTGTACTCTGTCGGGAGGGGTTGATTTTGATTGGCATTGCCTACCTCCAAGAGGAAGATCCAGTCGGATTTTACTTGGGGTTAAATGCAAGTCGTTGAAAGTTCGGAATACTGTTATGGGAGATTTTGCGATTAAGTTTCGAGTCCGGTCGAAGACCGATGGGTTTAATTGGGCATTGGTGGCGGTCTATGGCGCCGCGCAGCCTGAACTCAAACCAGACTTTTTGGCGGATTTAGTCTGTATTTGCGGCAGCGAGCAGCTCCCAATTCTGGTTGGGGGTGATTTTAACATTATCCGTAGACGGGAGAAAAAAACAATGATAACTTTGACGGCAGATGGTCTTTTATGTTTAATACAATCATTGAAAGCTTAAATCTTCGAGAGATTGAGCTTTCGGGTAGAAAATTCACTTGGGCCAATACGTTACCAATCCCAACGTTTGAGAAGCTAGACCGGGTCCGAGATAGCATCGAATGGGAGCAGAAGTTTCCCCTCATAACGGTCCAAGCGCTCTCTCGCGATATCTTTGACCATACCCCATTATTGGTGGACTCGGGAGAGGCAACGCATGTGGGGAACAAGAATACATTCTCGTTTGAATTAGCATGGTTTAAAAGAGACGGGTTCCTGGATTTAATAGCTAGAGAATGGGCTAAAGATTCAGGAGGGAGATCAAATGTTGAGAGATGGCAGAATAAGATTAGACATTTAAGGCAGTTCTTACGTGGTTGGGACAAACACTTGAGTGGGATATATAAGGCTGAGAAGGAAAGTCTCCTTTTACTTATTCAATCCCTAGATTTAAAAGCTGAGTCCTCCATTCTAGATACCAGAGAGCTGGAAACTAAAGTGGAGGCGGAATTAAGACTGAAAGAACTGCTTTGTGAGGAGGAATTGAAGTGGGCACTGCGAGCTAAATGTCGTGGTTGTAAGTCTGACAGTAGAATGGGGGGTAGGTATGGAGAGGCAAGATCCTAGCTATGGAGCAGTTGTGAAGACAAGAGATGTACGAGTTCAGGCCCTTCTCGGAGGAAGTAACAACCCTACGTCTCGGAGCCCAGAGGCGGTCGACTGGATTATGTGTGTATAGATTACAGGGGTGCGAACCCTTTACACTGAGGAGGGGGGTGGCTTATATAGTGTCTGCCAGACCCCTCCAGCCCTCAGTTACACAGGGTTTAAAGTACATTAAGGCTAGGCGTTACTGGTAACGCCTTACATAAAGTGTCCTAAATGCCATAAAGACTACTTAATTACAGATCGTTTGGATGCAGAGTGACTCTTGATCTCCTGGTGGTCGAGTGAGTCTTCATGGTCGAGTCCTTCGAGTCCGTCGAGTGAAGTCTCTCTTGGTCGACTGGAAGGCAGTTTCTTCTGAGGGTGTCCTTGGGAAGGGTACTTAAGACAGGTCTGTGACCCTACCCTAGGTACATGACTTCATCATTAGCCCCCGAATGGATCGAGGTTTGAGTGAGGAAGGAGTTGTTAATATTTCCGACCTGTTTTTGTGCTCTGAACATGTCTCATCCTGGACCAATAATCTTTTGTTGATGACAACAACTCTTATTTCAGTCGCCTTGATCCATTCCCTTCTTATGTCGAGTGAACTTTTGCACTTAATAAACTTCCGAGCGACGGATCGCAAGAAATCCATCGTCTGACAGATTGATCTGCTTGTTAGCGGATTTTGTGGGATCCGAATTTTGGGGAGCGCGCGAAGCGGGGCGGACCGTGACGCTCGGATGGGATAGAACAGAGACGCCTCAATTTCCGTGCCACCTTTTTCGCCACGTATCACGCGTGCGCGACTGTTTCGGGATGTGATAGGATTGCCCGGGCCCACTTGTCATTCACTCGGAAGTGTCCTTATAAAATGCGCCGGGCGAGGGTTTCTGAACAGTACGCCCCCATTTCTCCTTCTGTCCTCTCCACCTCCGCCTGCAGCGCCCGCTCTCGCCTCCGCCCAACCACTCCTCGTGCGCTTCGCCGGCAACAATGGTGAAGGAGAAGACGACGGCTCTGCAGCGCGCGAAGAAGGCGACGGCGATGGGGAAGGCGAAAGGGAGAGCAACCAGTCGGGGCGGGTCCTCGTCAAGGTCCCGCCTGCCGCACGGTTGGGTTCAAGGGGATTGGATCCGCTCGACCATCACCGAGAAGGATCTCACCGAGATGGCCAACGAGGGTTTGATCCCTCACGGGGCAGCGAGGCTCCCGGGGAACGAGTGGCAACCGCAGCCGCAGGAGGGTGAGTGCGTTCTTCTAGCCACTCACGTCGACCGTGGGTTCTCCCTGCCTCCGAGTGTTTTCTTCCGTGGTTTCTTGAATTTCTTTGGGGCGCAACTCCACCATTTCAATCCAAATTCCATCGCCTACCTTGCTGCCTTCGTGTCTATGTGCGAGAACTTCCTGGGCTATCGAGCGCACTGGGGTCTCTTTAAGCACATATTCACTTGTCGCTCACAGACAGTAAAAAAGGCGAGTCCAGATGACGATAGGACTAAGGTTATCCAGATGTGCGGGGGTCTTGGGATTCAGATGAGGAGCAAGAGTACTTTTCCGGCCATGACCCTTCCTGAGTCGGTCAGAGGATGGCAGTCGACTTAGTTCTACTGCCAAAACGAGTCGACGCCGGGGCAGTCGAGTGGTCTCCCTCCGTTTACCATGGACCGAGCGAACAAGCCCTCTTCTCTGAAAGTGCTCCCTGAGGAGAAAGCCCAAGTAAAAATGCTGATGGAGCGTGTAGTCCAGCTAGTTCGGGAAGGAGTGACGGGCATGGACCTTCTGGAGGTCTTTCTTAGGCGGCGCATCCAGCCACTTCAGTATCGAGGCCACCCCATGTGGCTGTACTATGGAACCGAGGATGAAACTCGGGTCCATCCAGAAGCGGTCGACGACGCCACACTGGAGAGGTGGATGGCCGCGGTCACAGGGAATAAGGACAACCCTCGAGGAGCCAGGAGGATTCCGCCACTCGACCATTCCTACACTCCGGACACGGTACACCCACTTTATCTCCACTTGTAGTTTTGTTATACTCATTCTGCCTTTGCTGCAAATTGGTCGATTGACCCTCGTTTTGTTGTCTGTCAGGCCACCACTGAATTATACTCGATGCCCAATGGAGCTCAGACGCCGACTGAGGAGGAGGAAGGAAGTGGGGGCGAAAGCCAGGAGGACTGGGATTCGGACGCCGCTGATGATGATGAAGGTGATGACTCTGATGGGGAGGAAGAAGAGGAGGAGGAGGAAGTTGCACCGCCTCGCTCGGAAAGACGCTCGAAGCTCATCCATGACCCTGCCACCGAGCGTGGTAAGGGGGTCGCAACTGTCGCTCAGTCGACCAAGCGCCCTCGAACCACTTCTTCGGTGCCGACCGAGAAAGCTCCGAAGCAATCCAGGGTGGCACCATCGAAGCCGGCCAAGGTCTTGCCGAAGATGAAGATGGTGATCCCCACTATCTCAGGGTAATGATGCTATTTGAGTTTTTCCGTTCTCCATGAACTTATTCTTGGTCGACTCATGAATCAACCGACTGACTTTTGGAATCACAGTGCTGCTACTTCTGATACCTCAGCCAGGGCTGACGATCATGAGATGGAAGACGCTGCCACTTCAAAACCTGGTATGACTCTCATAGTTCTGTCTTTTAGTCGATTGGCTCTTGGTCTCTAATTTTGATTCTTTTCTGTAGCTCCATCTAATGTCGTTATCACCCTTCCCGATGACGGCGACGATGAGGAACCACTGAAGCAAAGGAGGAGCAGGAAAGCGTCTGCTGGCAAGGTGACTCAGGACGTGCCAGCACCCGAGACACGGGTCGCGGAGGAGGAGAACATCACTCGACCAACCGTATCTTTTGCGGTGCCGTTGGCGAGTGCTCACCCCGCGTCGTCAAGTGCTGCACAGCCTTCCCTTTTCTCAACCCACTACGTCCCGGAGGACCAAGCCAGCGCTGCGAAAGAGGCAATACGCCAGGCGGGAGTCATGATGGAGCAGGTGAAGTCCATCCGAGAAGCTAGCCAGGCAGCCTATGACGCCAGTTCTGCTCTTCAGAGTAACGTTCAGGTCAGTCGGTCACCGCCTGTTCTGTTAGGATATGATGTCTGAAGATTCTTCTTTCTGAAATTCCTAGTGATTGTCCTACACCCACTGGGTGTGTCGATTGAAATTCCGAGTTAGTGGGGGCACGCTGAGTGCACCCACTGGGTGTAGTCCTCAAGGCTATGGTGGACTGCTGGCAGTCGACCATAGTCTTTATATCTTAAATTTTTCCTTCATTCGATTGGTTCGAATGGATTTACTGACCGGTGGGGGCACGCTGAGTGCACCCACTGGGTGTAGTCCCCGAGACTGTGGTCGACTGCTGGCAGTTGACTACAGTCTGAAGAACACGTCCTTTTTTTCTTTTCTTTTTTTTTGTTGGTCGACTGGTCGACTCTATCTTGATAGAACTAGTGGGGGCACGCTGAGTGCACCCACTGGGTGTAGTCCCCGAGACTACGGTCGAATGTTTGTATTCGGCTGTAGTCTTAGAAACGTATGATTTTTCCTTAGTCACTCGAAAGTGAATTATCTTTGACATTTTGTCGATTGGTTCTTCGTAGAAATCCTGCGACCTTGCGGCTCGTTACACCGAGTTGGAGAACAAACATATCCAGCTCGAGCTTGATCTGAAGCTGGTCCAGGAGAATTTGGCGAAGGCGAAGGAGGAGACCAAAGGTATGTTTGGTGAGGCCTTCGATGACTGCTTTTGGTCCTCATTTGTTTCAGATTCTGACCTTGCTGTAACTTTGCAGGCAAAGTGAAGGATGCCCAGAAGAAGAAAGACCTTGAGTTGGCAAAAATGCAGAAAACAACTTTGGAGAAAACCAAGCTCGCAGACGAGAAGTTGGCTTCGGTCACCAGGCTTGAAGAAGAGAATACCAGTCTGAAAGCTGCTCTTGATGCTGCCAACAAAGAGGTCAGTCGACTGAAAAACGATAAGATTGCTCTGAATGACAAGGCCAGTGAGCTGGTGGGGAAGAAGAACGATCTGGAGGCTTATCTGGGCGGACTCGCCAAGAAGTTGTTCCTCATGCTCGAAGGTAATCTTTTGCACCAAACAAGTATTTTAACTGTGATCTTTCCTTTCGACCGTTGTTTTGACTCGGTAGTTGTGTTTTGCAGAATTTTGCCAAAATTTCGAAGAGGAGACTGGTCGACTGGAGCCCAACTTGGATCCCATCAACTCTCCAGTTAATGATGAAGTCGCCATGAACGTGCTCCGGCTTGAGTCTCGTGTTGCTGCCATCATTGACTATCTCGCAAGGCTGAAGGTCGCCACTTCCCGCATTGACGCTACGCTCTGGCCCAGGGAGACACTCCAGAATGACCTCGAGTCTCTGATGACTCGACTGAACACAGTCCCAAGTCGAGTGAAGGAGTGGAAGAAGTCTTCTGCCAGGTGCGGTGCAGATGTTGCTCTATCTCTGGCCCGAGTCCATTGCAAGGATGCACGAGAGGACAAGCTGGCGGCTCTTCGGGTGGCTAACACCAAGAAGCATGATTTCCGATCTTTCATGGAGACTTTCATTGCCGCTGCCACTCGGATCGCTGATGGAATCGACCTTGACGAGTTTGTTGCACCTTCCAGCCCTCCACAGGAGGGGTAAAAAACTTCTTGAGCTCGACACTTTAAATTTGCCTCGGTATGCCGAGTGATTTTGTAACCGATAAACCTTAACAGGCTTAGCGCCTGAGCACTTTCGGTTCCGTTAGGTGTTATCTGAATTTGGATTCGATGTTTTAAATATTCTTGCATTTGGTTTGAGGTATCTTTTGCAGGTTAAAGCGAGGTGCTTATTGCAATCGACTTGTACCCCAATTCACTTAGGCAGGCACTGGGCTGCAGCTAAGCCTCCGAGTGGGAGGTCTGCTCTCCACTCGGTAGGATTTTCAAAACTTAGGCGAGCACGGGGCTGCAGCTAAGCCTCCGAGTGGGAAGTCTGCTCTCCACTCGGTAGGATTTTCAAAACTTAGGCGAGCACGGGGCTGCAGCTAAGCCTCCGAGTGGGAGGTCTGCTCTCCACTCGGTAGGATTTTTAAAACTTAGGCGAGCACGGGGCTGCAGCTAAGCCTCCGAGTGGGAGGTCTGCTCTCCACTCGGTAGGATTTTTAGAACTTAGGCGAGCCCTGGGCTGCAGCTAAGCCCTCGAGTGGGAGGTCTGCTCTCCACTCGGTAGGATTTTTAAAACGTCCTTCTTATGGAAGGCACATTGTACTTGTGGCGTAGCTCGGAGGAGAGAGTAGCAGTTTACCTGCACCTCGTCCTCCGTGTGAGCGCACATTGTACTTGTGGCGTAGCTCGGAGGAGAGAAGGTAGCAGTCGACCTGCACCTCGTCCTCCTTGCGAGCGCACGTTGTACTTGTGGCGTAGCTCGAAGGAGAGGGTAGCAGTCGACCTGCACCTCGTCCTCCTTGCAAGCGCACGTTGTACTTGTGGCGCAGCTCGGAGGAGAGGGTAGCAGTCGACCTGCACCTCGTCCTCCTTGCGAATGCATGTTGTATTTGTCCTTAGGCGAGTACTTAGACTGCAGCTAAGCCCCCGAGTGGGAGACTGGCTCGCCACTCGGTAGGATTTTATTGAAACTTAGGCGAGTAGTTGGACTGCAGCTAAGCCCCCGAGTGGGAAACTGGTTCGCCACTCGGTAGGATTTTATTGAAACTTAGGCGAGTACTTGGACTGCAGCTAAGCCCCCGAGTGGGAGACTGGCTCGCCACTCGGTAGGATTTTATTGAAACTTAGGCGAAACAGATTCGCAGCTAAGCCCCCGAGTGGGAAACTGGTTCGCCACTCGGTAGGATTTTATTGAAACTTAGGCGAAACGGATTCACAGCTAAGCCCCCGAGTAGGAGGCTGGCTCGCCACTCGGTAAGGATTTTTTTTTACAAACTTAGGCGAAACGGATTCGCAGCTAAGCCACCCACTGGGGGAATTTTACTGAACAAATAAAAGTGACAAAAAATCATCGGGGAAATTACGACACAATTATCTTTCGGAATATGAACTACAGAAGTACTTTTATTACAACTCATCCGAGTGAATACTTAAGTGTAAAAGGGGCGGAGTAACTCCGCGTTCCAAGCTCGGGGCTCATCGATGTTGTGCTTGACATTGTAGAGACGGTACGCTCCGTTGTGGAGAACCTTGGTGACAATGAAGGGTCCTTCCCAAGAAGGAGCAAGCTTGTGTGGTTTCTGCTGATCCACTCGGAGAACCAAATCCCCTTCCTGGAAGGCTCGACTCTTCACGTTTCTAGCGTGGAAGCAACGCAACTCCTGTTGGTAGATGGTCGATCGGATCAGAGCCATCTCTCTTTCTTCCTCTAAAAGGTCGACTGCATCCTGCCGCGCTTGTTCCACTTCAGCTTCGTTGTAGAGCTCGACTCGAGGAGCATTGTGGAGCAGATCACTCGGCAAGACCGCTTCAGCTCCATAGACCAAGAAGAATGGAGTTCTTCCGGTCGACCGATTAGGCGTGGTCCGTAGACCCCAAAGCACTGAGGGAAGTTCGTCGACCCATGCTCCGGCCGCATGATTGAGGTCACGCATCAGTCGGGGTTTTAACCCCTTGAGGATCAAGCCATTGGCTCGCTCCGCTTGTCCATTCGACTGAGGATGGGCGACTAATGCGTAGTCGACTCGTGTGCCTTGAGATGTGCAGAATGCTCTGAATTCCTCCAAATCGAAGTTTGATCCATTGTCAGTGATGCTGCTGTGCGGGACTCCATATCTGAATATCAGTTCTCTGATGAAGCTGACAGCAATACCGACGTCAAGGTTCTTGATGGGTTTAGCCTCAATCCACTTGGTGAACTTGTCGACTGCCACTAGTACATGTGTGAAACCGCTTCGACCTGTCCTCAAGGGGCCCACCATATCCAACCCCCATACTGCGAAGGGCCAGACGAGTGGTATGGTCTTCAGAGCTGACGCAGGCTTGTGTGACATGTTGGAGTAAAACTGACATCCCTCGCACTTGTCCACTATCTCCTTTGCCATCTCATTCGCCCTTGGCCAGTAAAATCTGGCTCGGTATGCTTTGGCCACGATGGTCCGAGAGGACCCATGATGGCCACAGGTCCCCGAGTGGATATCATCAAGAATTATTCGACCTTCTTTTGGCGTTATGCACTTCTGACCAACTCCAGTCGCGCTCTCTCTGTATAGCTGCCCCTTGATCACAGTAAAGGCTTTGGATCGGCGGACGATCTGTCGAGCCTCTTCTTCGTCCTCTGGGAGCTCTTTTCTTAGGATATACGCGATATATGGAACTGTCCAATCAGAGTGATCACTAAAGCCTCCATGACCAAGTCGACCACTGCTGGAACTTCAACCTCAGTCGGATCTGTGGCACTCTTGGGCTGCGGAGCTTCTTCAGTAAAAGGATCTTCTTTGACTGATGGAGTATGGATATGCTCCAAGAACACACCACTGGGAATGGCTTCTCTCTTGGAACCTATCTTTGCCAAATCATCAGCCGCTTGATTTTTCAGTCGGGGTATATGATGGAGCTCTAACCCCTCAAACTTCTTTTCAAGCTTCCTCACTGCATTATAGTATCCAGTCATGGCTGGGCTTCTAACGTCCCAATCCTTCATCACTTGGTTGACCACCAAATCTGAGTCGCCATAAACCATAAGGCGACGGACGCCGAGCGAAATGGCCATGCGCAACCCATACAAAAGGGCCTCGTATTCTTCCTCATTGTTGGAGGAATGAAAGTGAATCTGGAGCACATATCTGAGCTTATCTCCTCTGGGGGAAACTAAGACTACCCCAGCACCGGAACCATTTAACATCTTAGAGCCATCAAAAAACATGGTCCAATGCTCCGAGTGAACTTGAGTCGGCTGCTGCTGTTCGATCCACTCGGCAAGGAAATCTGCTATTGCTTGGGACTTAATGGCTTTCTTTGCATCAAACTTGATATCAAGGGGAAGGAGTTCAATCGCCCATTTCGCCACTCGACCAGTTGCGTCTCTATTGTGCAGAATCTCTGAAAGTGGAGCGTCGCTGACGACTGTAATGGAATGATCAGAGAAATAATGAGCAACCTTCTTCGTGGTCATGTAGATCCCATACACAAGCTTCTGATAATGAGGATATCTTTGCTTGGATGGAGTCAAAACTTCAGAGAGATAATACACTGGGCGTTGAACTTTGAAGGCTTTCCCTTCTTCTTCCCGCTCGACCGTAAGTACTATACTGACGACTTGTCCTGTGGCTGCAATATAAAGCAACAGAGGCTCTTTGCTGATTGGAGCAGCAAGCACCGGCTGGGTGGAGAGCAGAGCTTTTAGCTCGGCAAACGCTGCATCAGCTTCTGGAGTCCACTCGAACTTGTCTGCCTTCTTCATCAGTCGGTAAAGAGGCAATGCCTTTTCACCGAGGCGAGAGATGAATCGACTTAACGCGGCCAAGCATCCAGTAAGTTTCTGGACGTCGTGCACTCGCACGGGGCGTTTCATTTGGAGTATAGTGCCGACTTTTTCTGGGTTAGCATCGATTCCTCGTTCGGAAATGAGAAAACCGAGTAACTTTCCACCTGGAACTCCAAATGTGCACTTTGACGGATTGAGCTTGATATCGTACCTCATGAGATTGGCAAATGTTTCAGCTAGGTCAGCCAATAGGTCGGAACCCTTGCGTGACTTGACCACAATATCATCCATGTACGCTGCAACGTTCTGACTGATTTGGGTGAGTAAACACTTCTGAATCATCCTCATGAACGTGGCTACGACATTCTTGAGGCCGAATGGCATGGTGATATAGCAGAAGCACCCGAATGGAGTGATGAAAGCTGTTTTTATCTCATCGGGTCCGTATAGACGGATCTGATGGTACCCGGAATAGGCGTCTAGAAAAGACAATCTCTCGCATCCCGCAGTCGAGTCAACGATTTGATAGATGCGAGGGAGAGGAAAATGATCTTTCGGGCAGGCCCGATTGATGTGTTTGAAATCAATGCACATACGGAGTGACTTGTCCTTCTTAGGAACCATGACGACATTGGCGAGCCACTCGGAGTGGTATATCTCTCGTATAAATCCTGCCGCCAATAGTCGAGCCACCTCCTCACCAATAGCTTTTCTCTTCTGGACGGCAGACTGCCGAAGATGTTCCTTGACTGGTTTTGCTGCTGAGTCGACTCTAAGGCGATGCTCAGCCAATCCCCTGGGAACACCCGGCATGTCAGCAGGCTTCCATGCAAAGATGTCCCAGTTCTCACGGAGGAACTGGATGAGCGCTTCTTCCTATTTAGGGTCGAGTGTTGTGGATATATGAGTCGGAGCTGCATTGGGGTCGGTCGGGTGAATGTGAACGGGCTTTGTCTCACCGGACGACTGAAATGCTGATTCTGTGGCGGGCTTCTTAGCACGCAACAAATCACTCGGATCTGCATTTTTCTTGTATCCCTCTAGCTCGACCATCGTCACCTGGGAATCGGCAATTTTTGAGCCCTTCTGGAAACACTCTTCTGCTTTTTTCCGATCACCAGTGATAGTGATCACACCTTTGGGGCCGGGCATCTTCAGTTTGAGGTACACGTAACATGGTCGAGCCATGAACCGTGCATAAGTTGGTCTACCCAAAATAGCGTGGTAAGCGCTCTGAAAATCCACGACTTCAAACGTTAGCTTTTCTTTGCGGAAATGCTTCGAGTCACCGAACACCACGTCCAGAGCTATTTGGCCGAGTGACTCGGCTTTCTTTCTTGGTATAACTCCATGAAAACTCATGTTACTGGTGCTCAGTCGGGACATCAGAATGCCCATTCCTTTCAGCGTGTCCGCATATAATAAGTTCAGTCCACTACCACCATCCATTAGCACCTTCGTCAGTCGAGTGCCTTCGACGACCGGGTCGACCACCAAAGCTTGCCTCCCAGGGGTGGCTATATGAGTCGGGTGATCGGACTGGTCGAATGTAATGGGAGTTTGGGACCACCTCAGATAACTAGGTGTCGCCGGGGCGACCATGTTCACCTCATGGTTAATAACCTTCAGTCGGCTCTTGCTTTCCACATCCGCAAAGATCATCAGAGTGGAGTTAACATGAGGATATCCTCCCTCACTGTCCTCCTTGTCTTCGGCTTTGTCCGACTCCTTTTCCTTGTCCTTGGGCTGTTTACCTTGGAACTGCTGGATCAGGAGTCGGCACTGGCGGGTGGTATGCTTCGGGTAGATGATATTACCCTCTTCATCTTTCTTCGTGTGGATGTGACACGACATATCCATCACGTCATTTCCTTCTTTATCCTTCACCTTCTTGGGGTTCCAGGATCCTTTGGGTTTTCCCTTGAACTTGCCCTGAGTCACGGCCAGAGCCTCCCCAGGAGCCGCTGGTCCGGCCTTCCGCTTCTGCTTCCGACTGGAGTTTCCTTTCTCCAACTGACTTGGCTTGTACTTGCCGCTTCGGAGTCGGTCCTCCTCTTCACCATTGGCATACTTGGTGGCAATTTCCATCATTCGACTCAAGGTCATATCTCCGGTCCGCCCAAACTTCAAACTTAACTCTCTGTTCTTAACACCATCCTTGAAAGCACAGACTGCCTGATGATCAGACAGGTTCTCCACAGTAAGATGCAAAGTAATCCATCTCTGAATGTACTCTCTCAAGGTTTCATTCGACTTCTGCACGCAGACTTGCAGCTCTGTCAACCCAGTTGGTCGCTTGCAGGTTCCTTCAAATGTCCTAACGAACACTCGGAAAAGATCTTCCCAAGTGTAAATGCTGCTTGGAGTTAACTGATTCAGCCACGCCCTGGCCGAACCTTCCAACATGAGTGGCAGATCCTTCATAGCCACCTCGTCATTACCGCCGCCGATCTGCACTGCCACTCGGTAGTCCTCAAGCCAGGTTTCAGGCTTAGACTCACCGGTGAACTTGCTTACTCCAGTCGCCAACCTGAAGTTGGGGGGAATCACCGCGGCTCTGATAGCCCTGCTGAAACATTCCGGACCTGAAACATGCACTCGGCTGCTAGTGGGCGCATCTCTGTCGTGGCCACCTCGATGAGCCCTGTTCCGATCGACCAAGCCTTGCACGATGATGGATCGCGCGTCAAAGCCTGGTTCCCGGGGGTCGATCGGAGCTCTTCGCCCCACACTGAGTTGACGCCTGTCATCTTGCTGCCGAGGAGCGTAAGACCCGCCTCTCGGAGGAGGAGTGGGCACTCGACGCCTATCATCACGATCATATCGATCACCATATTGGTCACGTCGATTCTCGCGTCCTTCACGCCGCGGAGGCGATCTAGGGCTATGAGCCGACTGAACTGTATTCGCAACGACGGATCGACTGTGAATCCTGTTGCGTGACTGTGACACGGCTGAATTCTGATCTCCTGCTGCCCGGAGCAAATCCCTAATCTGCATCAAGCCTCTGCCAGCCTCCGACTGAGAGGGCTGAATCGACTCTGCTATACGGGTTGCAGCTGCTAAATTCTGAACCGGGGTTCGATATACCTGAGTCGGCGGGAAGAGTTGACGTCGACTGGAGTCGGGTACTCGTTGCCGCGCGCGCTCGTCGAGTGCTCGCTGGAGATTCTCCAGACGAGCGCGTTCAGCCAAGTTGGCCAAATGCGCCTCTTCCAAAGCACGAGCTTTGGGGGTTTCTCCTACGATAGGAGTATGCAGGGCATCCATGTTCCTGCGGCGAAGTTCTTCCCTTTGCAGGGAATTAAGTGGCTCGGGTTGGTACTCCTCATGGATTTGAGCGGGGTCGCCTCCACCGTCTACCCCATCGCCGCGGGGGAAGCCGGGAGGGATACGAGGTCCGTTGACCATCAAGACCTCCGCCGCTGGATCACTGCTATATCACTCGGATGCAGTCTCTACGGAGCCAATCGACAGATCGAACAGGCCGTAGAGGGATTCGTCGGGCTCGATTGCCGCGACTTGGGTGGTCGCCGTCTGGCGAGCCACCGCGTGCCTCACCCACCGCTGAAGCCTCGACCGACCAGAGCGCTTGCGCTGGCGGGAGACAAGGAGGGTGGACGATAGGGGAGTCGACCGATATGGAGTCGACGGTTGCCGCAGCAGAAAGTCGCGAACACATGCGCGAAAATGCGTCGCACCGCGGACGGGGAGCGCGTCGATGTCGAGCGGAGCCTCCTGGAGCCAAGCGGAGTCGTCGGTGATGAAGGTGAGCGCGCCAAGACGGATCTCACGGCCCTCGACCAAAACTCCACCAGAAACCATGATGAAAACAATCGGAACAATTGCAACTTCTCCAAAAATCGCTAAGACACCTGCCCCACGGTGGGCGCCAACTGTCGTGGTTCTAAGTCTGACAGTAGAATGGGGGGTAGGTATGGAGAGGCAAGATCCTAGCTATGGAGCAGTTGTGAAGACAAGAGATGTACGAGTTCAGGCCCTTCTCGGAGGAAGTAACAGCCCTACGTCTCGGAGCCCGGAGGCGGTCGACTGGATTATGTGTGTATAGATTACAGGGGTGCGAACCCTTTACACTGAGGAGGGGGTGGCTTATATAGTGTCTGTCAGACCCCTCCAGCCCTCAGTTACACAGGGTTTAAAGTACATTAAGGCTAGGCGTTAGTGGTAACGCCTTGCATAAAGTGTCCTAAATGCCATAAAGACTACTTAATTACAGACCGTTTGGATGCAGAGTGACTCTTGATCTCCTGGTGGTCGAGTGAGTCTTCATGGTCGAGTCCTTCGAGTCCGTCGAGTGAAGTCTCTCTTGGTCGACTGAAAGGCAGTTTCTTCTGAGGGTGTCCTTGGGAAGGGTACTTAAGACAGGTCTGTGACCCTACCCTAGGTACATGACTTCATCACTAAAGTTTGCAAAATTGTTCAAGGGGATGATAACACACAATTCTTTCATATGATTGCGAATGGCAAGCATCAAAAGAAGAGAATCTTTCAGCTTGAGCAAGATGAGGGGACGATTTTAGGACAGGAGAACCTAAAAGTTTATATCACCAATTACTATAAGAAGCTGTCTGAGCCTCCTGAGGATAACTTCGTATCATTGGATGAGTCGAGGGTTGAGGATGTTCCTCAACTAGCAACGGATGAGAACAATATTTTGACGGCCCCATTTTCGGAGAAAGAGGTGTTTGAAGCAATTTCACAAATGAAGAATAATAAAGCTCCAGGACCGGATGGTTTTCCGGCAGAGTTTTCTAAAAAGTGCTGGCACATCATTAAGGGGGACTTGCTCCTGATGTTCCAGGATCTTTTCTCGGGACAGTTGCAGCAGTTTCACCTAAACTTCAGAACAATTACTTTGCTTCCTAAGAAAATATAGGCCATGAGGATTGAGCAATTTAGTCCGATCTGTCTTCTTAATGTCAGCTTTAAAATCTTCACCAAAATTGGGACTAATAGGCTTACGCAGATTGCGCATTCTGTGGTGCGGTCGTCTCAAACTACTTTCATGCCGGACAGAAACATCCTAGAAGGGGTTGTGGTCCTAATGAAATGATCCATGAAATCCACACAAAAAAACTAGATGGGGTGGTTTTCAAACTGGATTTTGAGAAAGCGTACGACAAGGTAAAATGGCCATTTCTTCAGCAGGCCCTGCGTATGAAAGAATTCAATCAGGCCTGGAGGGACCAAGTAGAATCTTTCACGCCAAAAGGGAGTGTTGGAATCAAGGTGAATGATGACATAGGTCATTACTTCCAGACACACAAGGGTTCGAGACAAGGAGATCCGATGTCACTGATTTTGTTCAACATAGTCGTTGACATATTGTCAATCCTAATAGGAAGGGCTAAGGATGATGGCCAAGTAGGTGGCCTCGTTCAACATTTAGTTAACAGAGGAGTGTCTATCCTACAGTACGCTAATGATACCACCATCTTCATGGAGCATGATTTGGCTAAAGCTAGAAACATGAAATTGGTGTTATGCTTGTTCGAACAATTATTGGGGTTAAAGATTAACTTCCATAAAAGTGGATTGTTCTGCTTTGGAAGAGCTAAAGAAGATCAAGAAGCTTACAAGGAATTGTTCGAGTGCGAATTCGGGTATTTACCCTTCACGTCTTTGGGTATACCAATCCACCATCGCAAGCTTTTCAACAAGGAGTGGAAGTGCATTGAAGATCGATTTGAAAAAAAACTGAGCTGCTGGAAGGGCAAGCTTATGTCATACGGAGGACGACTGATCCTGATAAATTCGGTTCTCACAAGTATGCCTATGTTTCTCTTGTCCTTTTCTGAAGTACCAGTTGGAGTATGAAAAAGGCTAGATTTCTATCGATCGCGCTTCTTCTGGCAGAGCCATGAATTAAAATGAAAATACAGACTCGCTAAGTGGGATATCATCTGTAGGCCGAAAGATCAAGGGGGTGTAGGCATTGAAAATTTAGAGGTGAAGAACAGATGTCTTCTCAGCAAGTGGTTGTATAATTTATTTGTAGAGACGGATGCCACTTGGACCCAGATTCTGCGTAATAAGTACCTTCAGTCCAAAACCTTGTCCCAGGTGACGGTACGACCAACTGATTCGCCTTTTTGGAAGGGACTGATGAGAGTGAAATCAGTCTTTTTTAATAAGACAAAATTTGTAGTTGGAAATGGTACTTCCATAAGATTCTGGGAGGACACATGGCTAGGGGAGACGCCCTTTGCACTCCAATGTCCTTCTCTTTATAATATTGTGCAGCGAAGAGACGCTTACGTTGCAACAGTATTACAGTCCAATCCTCTCAATATTCAATTCAGGAGGACGCTAGCGGGAAACCGTTGGGAAGCATGGCTCCATCTTCTGAGAAGATTGATGGATGTCCACCTTTCTCAAAGACCGATCAGTTGCGCTGGAAACTTGCTAAGAATGGTGAGTTCATGGTTAAATCCATGTATTTGGATATTATCAATACTAGCGCTATTCCTCATTCGAAACATGTTTGGAAAGTCAAAGTGCCTTTAAAAATCAAAGTGTTTATGTGGTTTGTCCACAAACAAGTCATTCTAACTAAGGACAATTTGGCAAAACGCAACTGGACTGGATCTAAAAGATATAGTTTCTGTGATAGTGATGAATCAATCAAACATCTCTTTCTTGATTGCCCCTTGGCAAAAATTTTGTGGAGGTCGGTCCACATAGCTTTTAATATTACTCTGAATTCTATCAACACGTTATTTGGGACGTGGTTAGATGGGATTGATGCAGAAACGGCGAGACATATCCGCGTAGGAGTATATGCTTTATTATGGGCAGTGTAGAACTGTAGAAACGACTTGACTCTTAACAGAACAACAAATATTCATTTATTGCAGGTTATTTTCCGGACCACTACACTCATCCGTATGTGGTCGCTACTCACTCCGACGGAGGCCAGGGAGCATTTGGTTACTGGATCTATCCGATGGTAGACGGTAGCTCGGGCTATGTTCAACCGGTTTAGATGGCGGTCATGTAATAGGATAGGTGTTTAGTTTCCTATCTTATGTTTTGCCTGCCGGTTGTGGCTATCCTGTCTTTGCTTTCTTGCTCTTTGTGAGCTTTTTCTCCTTTTGTTTGAGACCTCAAGAACTATGTTGGAGCTTTTGATTATTAATAATATGGCCGTATGCATCGTTCTGATGTAGAGGCCGGGGCAAACCCCCTTTTCAAAAAAAAAGAAAAAAATATCTTGGAGGCATCGCTTTGGAGCAAGTGCTGTTGGAGGCGATAAGAGGAGGAGCGGTGTTACATCTACCACAAGGCCGACGACATATCCCAGCGGCATGGCATTGCGGAGTTTCGACGCGTGTAGATGGATAAGTGCAGGATGATGGCGTTGTCTGACGCCATGGTGGCGTCGACGGCAGGACTCGCAAGGTCGGTGCGTCAGTACCCGCTCTGAAGATGGATCCGTGGAAGCCGGCGGTGGCGGCCTCTGAGAGTGCGCTGGACCGGTTTGTGACCTAATCCCAACCGGCACTGTGGCTTGGCTGGGGCATCCGGCTTTAGATGTTAAGCTTTGGTACGATGTTTGTTTGGTATTTAATCCGACCGGCATTGTGGCTTGGCTGGGGCATCCGGCTTTAGATGTTATGCTTTGGTGTGATGTCTGTTTGGTATTCGGCTCAGACATTCAGCACCCCTTCATCAAATGGATAGAAGTAGCAACAAGATGGTGGTTTTAGACTTATTGATGCATTACTTTGTAAGGTCTCTGTGAATAATTAATAAAGTAGCCGCATACATCATTCAGATGCAGAGGCCGGGGGTATATCCTCCTTTTCTAAAAAAAATATAAGGCTATGCCTAATGTTATTCTTGAAAGACTACTATGTTTCTTTTAAGCTTAGTTGCAAAAGAAAAGCAAAGGGGAATGCGGGTCCATTTTGTAACGCTTACGGTGATAAAGAAAAGTAACTCCCATCCGCGTGAGAGGAAATAGGGGCACAATCTTCTCACGGAGCTTGACATGTATGGAGAAAAGGAATACTTCCTCTGTTCATTTTTATAAGATCTTGAAGACATTTCAAACAATGTGCAAAACAACCTATTTTGAGTTGTCTGAAATGACTTAAGAACATAAACGGAGGCAGTAGCATGTTTGTGTTTTGATAATTTGAGAGCCACCTACTTACCAACCAATCATATATTTCGTGCAGTAACCACACTTTGTAATATAAAATAGTTATACACGCGGCTTTGGATTTTCTTTTTTT
Source organism: Triticum aestivum (assembly GCF_018294505.1). Lineage (NCBI taxonomy): Eukaryota > Viridiplantae > Streptophyta > Magnoliopsida > Poales > Poaceae > Triticum > Triticum aestivum. The sequence goes on from NC_057798.1 coordinate 247,462,971, forward strand.
CACCATCTCTTGAGTTCAGGTAGCCGATGGATTCACCAAACCATTCTTATTAGACTTTTTGAAGACTTCAGTTGGTTGGGTTCTAGGAGATATTTTAGAAAAACGTTTAGTTATTTTTTTCTGTTGAAATATGTTTATCCTGTTCTTTGTATGGATTTAAAAAATCACTTCTAATTCACCACGATAATAAGATGATCTCTTAGCATGGTATCTCTAACCCATATTTAGGTATATTTAGTTATTAAAAATAATACTAACAGATAACTTATTCTACATGTATTTTTAGTGACATCTTTAAATTATGTGGCAAGGTTATGGTAAGGTTGTCTTATCGACCACCGTACAAGCCCATATCTTCTTAGAGAACCAAAGTTAGTTAGCAGTTGTGACTGCAATATTGTACTCCCTTCGTCCCAAATTACATGTCGCTCAAATGTATGTATTTAGCATTAAAAATAGTGTTAGATACTGTACATCTCTGGGCGGAGGGACTATCCACTTGTATAGATTAGAGTGGATCCGTTTAAACCAGCTATCTTATAACTCAAGTTTGTACCATGTTTTCATGAATATAGCATGAAGAGGTGTACCGGTAACATAGAAGAAGAGAAGATGCACACAAGAATGGTCCTGCCCTGTCCCTAGCACGAGAGAAGATCCACACATCTACGGAGAGTAGCCGTCGTCGACAGAGCCCAACGCTTCTACACGCCTCCGACGTGCTGAACACCGTCGTGCCGGCTTGCTACCCGCGCCTCCGCCACGCCCAGCTCACGCTTCGTCGACCATGACCTCCCATGCTCTCCCAACTCAGTGCCAATCCGGTTGGCTGCTCCCACGCCACCAGGTCACCACGCGCAACACTGTCGCGAGCGTGAGCCAAGCAGCGAGCACCCGCCGAATCCCACGACACTCGTACCGCACGACCTGAGCAAGACGAAGTGAACCGACCTCACCGCCGGCAGCGGCGGCGACGGGAGGTAGGCCGAAGAAGGGAGCACCACCCGATGGCTTGGGTTTGGCTCCCGGGCCACCGTGGGGGGCGACACGGGAGGGGAGGGGTGATTTTTTGTGGGCTCCCTTGTTCCCGCTGCCATCGGGATTTTCTATGGGTTTGACTCTTGGGCCACCGCCGAAGAAGTTTGTACTCTCTATAAAAATATATAAAAGTGTTTAGGTCGTTCCCGCAGACGTACCTCGGCCTCCCTCTCTCATGGGAGAAGCTGCGATTCGCGGATTTCCTTCCGCTGATTGCGAAGGTGGACAGATATCTCGCCGGCTGGGCGGCTCGCCTTCTCTCCCCCGCGGGGCGTCTGGTGCTCATTGACGCCGTCCTGGACGCGCTCCCTACATATGCAATGGCTGCGTTACTGCTGCCGCCTGCCGTGGTGCGTGCGTTGGACGGGCTGCGCCGCGCCTTCCTATGGAACGTCGCCGAACGAGCATCGGGCGCCCAATGCCTTGTTGCTTGGGAGCGCGTTTGCCGGGCGAAGAGCGAAGGCGGGCTGGAAAACCGCGACCTGGCAACTCAAAACTTGTGCCTGCTGCTCAAGATGCTGCATCGCCTTCACACGACCCCCGGCTCTCGGTGGGCAGCCTGGATTTGGGGCGGGGCTGGTGGACGCTCCCTCCTTGCTCGCGGCGAACTGGCCCTTGGTGAGCACCGGGCCGCGGTTGTGAAGTTGCTCCCTCTCTACCGCGCCATCTCCGTTGTCGACGTCGGGGACGGGAACACATGCTCCTTCTGGTGGGATCGTTGGCTGCCTTGCGGGGCTGTCGCGGTGGCGTACCCGGCCCTCTTCTCCCACGCTCTGGATGCGGAGGCGACGGTCAGGTAGGTGCGTGCACGCGGGCTCGCCCGCTGCCTGGTGCCTCGGCTGACAAGGGTGGGTGAGCGCGAGCTCGCGGTGGTTGCGGCGCTCCTGG